>NC_134902.1:26199724-26212224 GCF_041734735.1 Babylonia areolata | reverse complement strand
TTTCGTTTTTGTCAATCCATTTCGCGATTCCTTTATTCAAAACAAATCTGCGCAGTTTGCTAAGAAATATTTAATAACGATATTCCCCGATGATTATCAAGTACGTTTCTATCTCCTTTTCTATGTATGCGATGTGCAATCGACAGAGACATGTTATAAGCCAGTATCAAAAATGAGATGGAACAATTTTACCAAGAAAGGAACAATGACATATATACCTTTTTAAGAATGATAATATAATTCGCCTATCATACAACCTGGTCCAGCAGCGTTTTTGATTTTTTAATGCTTTGCTTTCAGTTTTCACTTCGTCCTCAAATATAGCTTGGCTCGGGGAGTTATGAATGATGCCATCATGACAATTTATACACAGTCAAGTGAATCCTCATGAAAAGAAGAACTCCCATTAGTTGTAAATTTGACTACATAAAACAAAATTGATTCTTACGAAACTTGCAACTATTGTGCTGATCCCTTCTCAGTGCTGTTATGGTCTGTCTACATTCGAGATTAAATCAAGCTTTGAGTTTCTCTCCTTCAGTTTCTTTTCATACACGAACCAGCATTCCTGAAGCACTCGTGGAAATTGCACAAGCCAGATTTATATCAGAATCAATCAAATCCAGTGCCTCGTTCATAAGAGCCTAAGTGTGTATACTTTCCGTCATATCAAAACTATAGTATATTTTTCTTCCTCCCATTTATAAGATAGTACACACACACACACACACACACACACACACACACACACACACACACACACACACACACACACACACACACACACACACACACACATATATATATATATATATATATATATATAGATAGATAGATAGATAGATAGATAGGTAGATAGACAGAGACACAGAGAGAGAAACAGAAACAGAAACAAAGAGACAGACATCCTTCACTTGTGTAAACAAAGTGAGCCAGTGTAATAAACTGATGTGTGTGTGTGTGTGTGTGTGTGTGTGTCTGTGTCTGTGTCTGTGTCTGTGTGTCTGTGTGTGTCTGTGTCTGTGTGTGTCCGTGGTAAACAAATTCGTTTTCTCTGTAAATGTATTGTCTGCTCATACCAAATTTGGTTTAAACATAGTGGGAAAATAATGTTAACAGTCATACCATTAATAGTTTTAAGTCTTCCGTATTAGGCCGTATTTCCAGACCATAGCCAGTTTATTTCTTTGAGACTCTTTATTTCTTTGAGACTGCTGATCCAGAAAACCATAATAAGGCTATTCCCAGTTTCCAGAATATATTTTTGGGTTTGAAGACGACATGACATCGTTTTTGTTTTTTTTTCTTTTCGCAATTAAAGAAGAAATAAAGGAAATACAAATTCTAGACAGAACACAAAAAGTGACACTAACTACGCCATCAACATGTTTACTGCGTATGAATAATTTACAGTGGATACTGAACTGATTTGAATGAACATAATAAGAAAAATTGAAGCCACGGCACCGTCGGTGAGCCTGGTGTACACTAGTTTGCGTAGGAGAAAAAGGCTACATGTTGTGGTGTGCATAAGGCGATGACAACGTCTCTTTTACCGCGGACTGAAAAGAATTTCTTAACGAATCGAGACACATAAAATGCAATGATTTTAACGGTGTTATTACCTCGAATAAAGTAATCAGTTTGTCGCGCTAAAAAATGAGTTTGAATATCAATTTTGATTGCTCAATGGCGGATACGTTTTAGCGTTGTACCTGAACGCATTTCAAATCCACAAATGTCTCTCTTCTTTTTCCCAAGATTATAATACAGGACACATTTTTCTTTAATCGATTTTCAAACATGTTTTTTCTCATCATTCCTTGACTGTATAAAGTGCATATCACAAGAGTCTTGAATGCCTTGCCTGTCTTATTTCATATACTAATACAACAAGAGAGGCAAGGCCATCAAAACTCACTTGTGACACGCGCTATATCCAGTAAAGGAATCATGAGAACAAACAAAAAACAAAAGAGAAACAAAATCGTTAAAAATGTGTCCTGTATTAAATATAATAAGCGTAAAAAATGTATATAAAATCAGGCGTGCTGATGGTATCGAACCACGGATGTTCTGTTCAGAAACAAGTAGTACTAATCCCCAACGCTATGTCGCATCTTACGTCGACCAAATCTAGCATGATAAAAATAGTATTGTATTTGAGGTCATAACACCATTTAAATCATGTTTTCTTGACATATCTCGATTATTCAAGAATTTCATCGCCTCAGGCACACTGCAACATCTATACATCTGCACAAACCAGTCCGACAACAGGTTGACCGAAATTAAAAGAAATGTTTGATTTGATTTTTCTATTATCTTCATTCCAGTTGATTCAGTATCCCCTTTGGAATATTCATATGCGGTAAACACATCGATGGTGTTGTAAGTGTCACTGTATGTATTCTGTCCTTAATTTGTATTTATTTTCTTATAATTGCGAACAAGAAAAACAATGTCATGCCGTCTTCTTACCATGCATCGTCTTCGTTCCGGAAACTGGAAAGCAGTAAATGGCGTTTTTCAAAATCCGGAACGAGCCTCAACGAAATAAACCGTTAACGATCCGAAAATGCGGCTGAATTCGGGAGGAATACAATCTATTGTTGGTATGACTGTGAAGATTTTTTTTCCCACTATGTTTGAGCCAAATATGGTATTGGAAGACAAAGTATTTCAAGAGAAAATGGCAATGTTATATTTCACCATGGACACACACACACACACACACACACACACACACACACACACACACACACACACACACACACACACACACACACACACATACATACATACAGACAGACAGACAGGCAAAAAGACTCACTGGCACAGACATCCAAACACCGGGTTATAACATAGACTCACTTTGTTTACACAAGTGCGTTAAAAAAGGCTCTATATAAATTCATTTCCAAAAGAAGGAAGTTGTTTGGATGTTTGTTCCACTTCTGGTGTTCTCGCGCGCGCGCGCGCGCGCGCGCGCGTGTGTGTGTGTGTGTGTGTGTGTGTGTGTGTGTGTGTGTGTGTGAGAGTCTGTGTTTGTGTGTGTGTGTGTGTGTGCGTGTGTGTGTGTGTGTGTGTGTGTGTGTGTGTGTGTGTGTGTGTGTGTGTTTGCCAGCATTGCTATTTCGTGGCTTTTAATTTTCCTTTAGCCGAAACAACTGTGAGCAGTGCACAATTTTCAACCGACAAGTTCCACCATGGAGTCCTGCAGAGTCCGCTCATCTGCTCCACGGAAAGCTCGGTGCACTGTCTCAGTTTCGAGTACCAGTTCGTGCATCAGTATAGCGGCGGCATCGCGCTGACTGTGGTCCTGGAAGTGAAGGGCACGGGCAACGTGTCCGTTTGGCAACTGAAAAGCAACACTGGAGGCATCTATGAGGCTAACGCTCCTGTCCAAACGACTGCTGATTTTAGGGTAAGGCGGCAGATGAACCAAGGGCAGTGTGTTCTGATGTCAAAACCACAACAAACTAAATTCAAAGTAAGTCGAGGGAGTAGCGCAGTGTAGTGTGGTCTGTGAGGAGCTTGAACGTCTAGCTCCTGTCAGTGCCACTGCAGAGGTCATGGTAAGGCGTCTTACAAGTCAAGATCGGGGCTTATAAATGTTTGTCTCAGCCACTGTACATTTCAGGGAAGCTAGAGAAAGTAACGCAGTTATGCTTACGGAAATCATAGCTCATAATATAGGAATGCAAGAAGAAATCATCAGGGTCTGTCTGTAAGCTGTTGAAAAAACCCCCCAACAAAACTAGCCCGACTGGATGTGGCATGGCATTTGTTTCTTATCAGATGACCTCAATTTAAGGTAAAGCAACCCCGCACGGTTGGTGGGTTCTGGCGTCAGGCCAGACCACCGTAGTTCCAAGATGAAGCATTCTATGAAGTTGTATCAGATATAAAAACCCCGATTTATTATTTTTTAAAGAAAAATGGCAGAGAAATAATTAGTATGTCGGCTATGATTTCATTTACTTGGTTTTTATGTTTAATTGTTTTCTTGTATATCATAGAAAAAATGGCAAGACAGCCAATATCAGCTGAAAGTTGTTGACATCTTCGGTATATTTTCTTTTCTTTTTTTCTCTCTGTTTTCTTTCTTTCTTTTTTTTTTACTTTCTTTCGTTCTCTTTCTTTATTTGTTTGCTTCTTTTTTCTTTCTTTCTCTTTTGCTTTCTTTCTTACTTTTTCTACTTAATTGTCTTTTGAAGGAGCTCGCTATCACATTATTGCACAATATGACTCACTACCACCTCGATACCAGTGATGTACGGAAAACAGTGAACTTATCACAGTACAGGGCCTTTGTTCCCACTGTTCGCTGCTTGTCGAGCTCACATTGTGGATGATGCGAGTGGTGGTGAAGAAGCTGCGTACAGTTTGAATTTACAGCCAGCATCCAATATAAGCGTGAATGCTGTTCTTTCAAAACGTCCGCCATTGTGAAAACTGAACAAGAAACACGACACGGGTGACAGACATGTGACCAACGTCTTGCAAAAGTGGCCGTTTTGACGTTTTTGTTTGACGCTTTTTTTTTTTTTTTATGGAACTGTGATATATGTTGTTGTGTTTCTTCTGATACAATTGCACGCCCATTGTCTTCTTAGTTCTTGTAGTTATATTTGAATGGTTCTGTACTTTCTCATGCAGACCCCCGCTATTTTTCATTTCTCAGATTCTCTTGCAAGTGGAGAAACCCCGGCATCTTGTTCTTGACCCAGCAGCGGTCAGTTCCGTTATTGTTTCCGACATCACCTACGAAAAAAACAACTGTTCTGTCATGCCTCCAGCTGCTGCGGTCCGTAAATCAGCTGTCAACGTAAAACCACCAGCCAGAATCACCCCAAAAGCACCAACCACCACCACCTCAAAAGCACCAACCACCAGCACATCACGACCGTTCATCGGCCGACCGTTGATCACCGTCACTTCACTGAATACTAAGAAACCATCGACGGCCGCTCCGGCAACACGGCGATCAAGGCCCACAAGACCTTCAGTTTCGAAGAGACCATCACCATCTCCATCCCCACCATCATCATCAGCGGCTGGAAGCGAGCAGAGTTCTTCAATGTCCTCCAAGACATCTGACATGCCTGTTACTGCTGCGTCTGGTGAGCTACCTGGTACGTTATTTGTCTCTCTGTCTGTCTCACTGTCTGTCTGTCACTGTCTGTCTCTCTGTTTATCACTTTGTTCCCGTCTCTGTCTGTGCGTGTGTGTGCATGAACGCGCGCATGTGTATGTGCGTGTGAATTTTCATACGCATGTGCATGTATGGGGCTTGGGGGAGGGGGGGGGGGGGGGGGGCAGATGGATGGGTGTGGGTGGTTCTTGAATTAGGTGCATGGGCAGGTATATTTCTGTGTGTTTGTTGTTGTATCTGTTGTTGTATTATTGTATTTTTTTCCTGCCTGCAATTTTATTTGTTTTTTTTCTATCGAAGTCGATTCTTTTCTACAGAATTTTGCTAAAGACAACCCTTTTGTTGTTTCGGGTTCCTTTTCGTGCGCTAAGTGCATGATTCACACGGGACCTCGGCTTATCGTCTCATCCGAATGACTAGTGTCCAGACCACCACTCGAGGTCTAGTGGAGGGTGAGAAAATACTGTTGACTGTGTGATTCGAACCGGTGCGCTCAGAATCTCTGGCTTTGTAGGCGGACACGTTACCACTAGGCCAACACTCTATCTATCTATCTATCTATCTATCTATCTATCTATCTATCTATCTATCTATCTATCTATCTTTCTTTCTTTCTTTTTTTCTTTCTATCTGCCTGTCTGTCTATCTCTCTCTCTCTCTCTCTATCTCTCTCTCTCTCTATCTCTATCTATCTATCTATCTATCTCTATCTATCTCTCTCTCTCTATCTATCTATCTATCTGTCTATCTCTCTATCTATCTGTCTATTTATCTCTCTCTCTCTCTCTATCTATCTATCTATCTATCTATCTGTCTATCTGCCTGTCTGTCTATCTTGGTCGTGGTGGGGTTGACAATGTGTAGGCAGAATTAATGTAACAATGATGTGAGCGTTCCCCCTGCTTCAAAACTTTCCCTTCGTTCTCCTCCTTACTGTCTTTGTCATTGCCTCCTCCTTGTTCTTCTTTTTCTCTCAACCCACCTCTTGTTCCGCCCCTTTTTCTCCTCTATCTCAGTCCCTCCCTCCTCCTCCACCTTCTTGTTGTTGTTGTTGCTCCTGTTGTTGTTGTTGTTGCTGCTGTTGTTGTTGTTACTATTGCTCTTCTTCTTCTCCTCCTCCTCCTCCTGTTTCTTCTTCTTCTTCTTCTTCTTCTTCTTCTTCTTCTTCTTCTTCTTCTTCTTCTTCTTCTTCTTCTTCTTCAGCCTCTTTCATCTTTCCACATCACTATCGTGTTGTACAGATGACAGCTGCACAGGAATCATCATCGGGGCAGTCGTCGCTGTCGTCGTCATCGTCGCTGTGGGAGTGTTCCTGTTCGTGGCCAAACGCAAGAAGATGTTTTGGTTCAGGTGATCGGTCTTACTCGTCATTGGGTGACCAGGGAAAGACAAAGAGAGGGAGAGAGAGAGAGAGAGAGAGAGAGAGAGAGAGAGAGAGAGAGAGAGAGCGGGGGGGGGGGGGAGTGGGGAGGGGGGGGGGGGGAGGGGGGGAGAGGCAGAGAGGAAAGAATGAGTGACAGAGTGGGGAGAGTGGAGTGAGAGAGTGAGAGAGAGAGAGAGAGAGGCAGAGAGGAAAGAATGAGTGGCAGAGTGGGGAGAGTGGAGTGAGAGAGTGAGTGAGTGAGTGAGTGAGAGAGAGAGAGAGAGAGAGGGAGAGAGAGAGGGAGAGAGAGAGAATGAGTGACAGAGTGGGGAGAGTGGAGTGAGTGAGAGAGAGCGAGAGAGAGAGGGGGAAGGCAGAGAGGAAAGAATGAGTGACAGATTGGGGAGAACGGAGTGAGAGAGTGAGTGAGAGAGAGAGAGAGAGAGAGAGAGAGAGAGAGAGAGCTTGACCCTGACCCTGATCATGACCATGACCCTGACCCTGACACAGGTTTCGTTGTGGCCCAGAAACACCTGTGAGTTGGAATTGGAGGAAGCGCGTAAAGGGAGAGACAGACAGACAGAGGGGTGAGAGGGGGAGGAGAGGAGGAGGAAGAGAGAGAGCGTTTGTGAAATGGAAGTGGTTGAAAAGACAGAGAGTGCTATCAAAAAAGAGGACGCTGATGAATGGGGTATCAGTCACATACTTCATGTCCCGAAAAGAGAGAGAGAGAGAGAGAGAGAGAGAGAGAGAGAGAGAGAGAGGGGGAGGGGGAAGGTGGGGAGGGGGGCACTCTTTCATTTCTAACTCCTTCATCTAATATGCATTCCGAGCATCAAAAGAGACCAACATATCTTTTCTTTTCTTCCGATGATTTGTCTGCTGTTGATGTTGTTGTTTTACTTTCTCAATTATTTACTTTTTTTTTTTTTTTTTGGTCTGTTTGATTATCTATTCACTCATTTATTCATTTATTTATTTATTTGTTTGTTTAGTAAGACCAGTTTCAAAAGATAAAAAGACCTGGAAATAACGAAATAAGTGTGTATCACAGATCGTATCCGAAAGCAAATTTATGGAATCTGAATCAAGAGAAACAGAAAACAGACAGACAGGCAGACAGACACATAGGCACACAGACAGACTACAGACAGACAGACAGACAGGAAGAGAGACGTGAACGAAGACGGGCTGTCTGACATGTTCCATTCTCCTGTGCCTGTTAACAGACCCAAAGACTCCAGCTCTCAGCCAGTTGCCATGGTTTCCTTGTCACAGCGTGACGTGGTTACGGCCCCTGACCCTGCCAGTATGGAGGGCGGATCAGGTGTGTGTGTGTGTGTGTGTGTGTGTGTGTGTGTGTGTGTGTGTGTGTGTGTGTGTGTGTGTTGGTGTGTATGTGTGTATAACTGGTTGTAATAGTCCACTAAATCAAACGGTGATATGAACCGTTTTACCCAGGTGTTCGTTTTTACCTTACCTCTCCCTTCTGTTTTGCTTCTTGTGTGTTGTCTGTAACTACATGTCTCCATAATGTGCGTGCTCGTGTGCGTGTCTTGCAGTGTTTGTCTTGTATGCCAGCCTATTGTATTGTGTTGTGTTGTATTGCATTGTGTTGTATTGCTTTGTGTTGTATTGTATTGTATTGTATTGTGTTGTATTGTGTTGTATTATATTGTATTGTATTGTGTTGTGTTGTGTTGTATTGTGTTGTGTCGTGTTGTGTTGTATTGTATGGTATGGTATTGTATTGCATGATATTGTATTGTATTGTATTGTGTTGTATGATATTGTATTGTATTGTATTGTATCGTATCGTATGGTATTGTGTTGTGTTGTATTGTATTGTGTTGTGTCGTATTGTATTGTATTGTATTGTATTGAATGGTATGGTATGGTATTGTATTGTATTGTATGATAATGTGTTGTGTTGTGTTGTATTGTATTGTATTGTGTTGTGTTGTATTGTATTGTATTGCATTACTCTTAATGTCACAACATAATTCTTTGTGTGAAATTCGGGCTGCTCTTTCCAGGGAAAGTGCGTTGCTACACTCAGAGCGCCACCCATGTTTTATTTTTCCCTCTCTCTGCACATTTATTTTTTGTTTTCTTATCGAAGTGGACTTTTCGACAGATTTTTGCCAGGAACAACCATTTTGTTGCCGCGGGTTCTTTTACTGGCGCTAAATGCATGCTCCACACGGGACTTCGGTTTATCGTATTATCCGAACGGCTAGCTTCCAGACCACCGCTCGAGGTCTAGTGGAGGGAGAGAATATACTGGCTACTATGGGATCCGAACCAGTGCGATCAGATTCTCTCGTGTCCCAGGCGGACGCTTAACGCTAGGCCAACTCTCCACTCCAGTCTGTCAGTCTTTTTAGCAGGTTTCAAAAACAGAGAGAGAGAGAGAGAGAGAGAGAGAGAGAGAGAGAGAGAGAGAGAGAGAGAGAGAGAGAGAGATGATAGAAACAGTCATCGCACACTGTTTCCTGTCACTCAGCAAACGGCCAATCAGAAACGGCCGGAAGAGGAAACGACGCGCCGCCAGAGGGAGGACGACACAGAGCTGCGGAGACTGGCCGCCGCGGCACCTCTCCGACCCGACCTGCGGGCACTGGGGGGATACAGCCCGGTCCTGAGGACGGCGGGGAATACCACGTCGTTGACCTCGTTGGACAGCGCCACGGCCCTGAGGGCGCGCGCGTCGCCGGCCCCCGAGAGGGGCAGCACGTTCCTGATGACGGGCACTACCACCTTCCTTGGGAAGACCACGCCCCACCAGGAGCCGTTCCAGCGGCGGGCAGCAGCTACCTGGCCGCCAGGGGGGGTGCAGAGGACGAGTACAGCCGCCTGGGCCTGGCCGGGAAGAAGACGGCGCTGGCCGGGGAGAAGGAGAGTGGTGGATGCAGACTGTATGACCACGTGGGGGGCGGGGAGAGGGACGTGTACAGCCATGTCCAGAGAGACAGGGAGCCGCCCGTCATCCTGGACCAGGTCTACTCTCACATTCACTGATCCGCGGGGCGCACCGACCCCCGCAAGCTCAAAGCCAACGACCCACAGCAGCGTACTCGTTGAAAATGTTATCCACAAAAACTGGACTGCATGCCAAGTCGAGCCGAGGATAAATTGGGTACTTTGAGTCATTGGTTCCGTCTTCGTGTGTCAAAAAATCCCCCACCCCCAAAAACAAAACAAAGCAAAAGCAAACAAACAAACAAAAAACAAACAAACAAAAAACCAAAACAAACAAACAAAAAAAACAACAACCAAAAAACAAACAAACCGAAACCCGCACAGACACGTTTTTGTACATCATTATTTTCATTTAGCCTTGCTCCAAGTCAACATGTTTTGTAGCGACGAGCTAGAGCTGATCACTCTTTGCACTGATATTTTTGTTTTGCTTTCCTTCTCTCTCTCTCTCTCTCTCTCTCTCTCTCTCTCTCTCTCTCTCTCTCTCTCTCTCTCTCTCTCTCTCTCTCTCTCTCTCTCTCTCTCTTTCTTTGAGGGTTGGGTGGGGGGATGGTGATGTGGGAGTTCCACTTTTGATGATATTTCTTGTATTTTTGTTCAAGAAAAGGTACATTACAATGTTGAATACGATAGATCACAAAAGCCTGATCCTTCTTAAAGACAGAACAGGCAGGGAAGAATTACTTCTGTTTTAGGGACACGTAGAACTGAGACACAGAAACAGGGGTACATAAATATAGGGCACATAGAGACAGAGACAGATAGAGACAGGGACACACATAGGGACACACAGAGACAGGGGCACATAGAGACATGGACACACAGAGACAGGGACACACAGAGACATGGACACACATAGACGGAGACACACAGAGACAGGGACACGCAGAGACAGGGACACATACAGACAGGGACACACAGAGACAGGGACACGTAGAGACAGGGACACACACGGACAAGGACACATAGAGACAGGGACACGCAGAGACAGGGACGCACATAGACGGGAAAACATAGAGTCAGGGACACACATAGACGGGGACACATAGAGACAGGGACACGCAGAGACAGGGACACATACAGACAGGGGCACGCAGAGACAGGGACACACATAGATGGAGACACACAGAGACAGGGACACGCAGAGACAGGGACACGCAGAGACAGGGACACACATAGACGGGGACACACAGAGACAGGAACGCATAGAGGCAGGGACACATTCATACGGGGACACATAGAGACAGGGGTACATAGAGACAGGGACACATAAAGACAGAAACACATAGAGACAGGGACACATAGAGACAGAGACACATAGAGACAGGGACACATTGAGACAAGGACACATAAAGACAGGGACACATAGAGACAGGGTCGCATAGAAACAGGGACACATTGAGACAGGGTCACATAAAGACAGAGACACATTGAGACAGAGACACATAGAGACAGGGACACATAGAGACAGGGACACGTAGAGACTGGGACACATAGAGACAGGGACACATAGAGACAGGAACACACAAACAGGGACACACAGACAGTGACACATAGAGACAGGGACAAACATAGAGACAGGGACGCACAGAGACAGGGACACATGGTGATAGGGACACATAGACACAGGGACACACAGAGACATTGACACACAGATACAGGGACACAAAGAGACATGGACACATAGAGTCAGGGACACACAGAGTCAGGGACACATAGACACAGGGACACACAGAGACAGGGACACATAGAGATAGGGACACATTGAGACGGGGCCACATAGAGACAGGGACACACAGATACAGGGACACACAGAGACAGGGACACACAGAGACAGGGACACATAGAGACAGGGACACATTGAGACAGGGACACATAGAGAAGGATACACAGACAGGGACACACAGACAGTGACACATAGAGACAGGGACACACATAGAGACAGGGACACACAGAGACAGGGACACATAGAGAGATGGACACATAGAGAGATGGACACATAGAGTCAGGGACACACAGAGACAGGGACACACAGAGACAGGGACAGATAGAGACAGGGACAGATAGAGACATTGACACACAGACACAGGGACACATAGAGACATGGACACATAGAGTCAGGGACACACAGAGACAGGGACACACAGAGACAGGGACACACAGGGACAGGGACACAAAGAGACAGGGACACATTGAGATAGGGACACATAGAGACAGGGACTCATAGTGACACACAGAGACAGGGACACTTTGAGACATGGACACATGGTGACAGGGACACATAGAGACAGGGACACTTTGAGACATGGACACACAGAGACATGGACACGTAGAGACAGTGTCACACAGAGACAGTGACACATAGAGACAGGGACACACAGAGACATGGACACATAGAGACAGGGACACACAGAGACAGGGACACATAGAGACATGGACACGTAGAGACAGTGTCACACAGAGACAGTGACACATAGAGACAGGGACACACAGAGACATGGACACATAGAGACAGGGACACACAGATAGATTGACACATAGAGACATGGACACATAGAGACTGACACACAGAGACATGGACACATACAGACAGGGACACATAGAGACACGGACACACAGAGACAGGGACACATAGAGACAGGGACACACAGAGATGGAGACACATGGTGACAGGGACACATAGAGACAGGGACACGCGGAGACATGGACACATAGAGACAGTGACACACAGAGACAGGGACACATAGAGACAGGGACACATACAGACAGGGACACATAGAGACACGGACACACAGAGACAGGGACACATAGAGACCGGGACATACATAGAGACAGGGAAACACAGAAACGGAGACACATCGTGACAGGGACACATAGAGACAGGGACACGCAGAGACATGGACACATAGAGACAGTGACACACAGAGACAGGGACACATAGAGACAGGGACACATACAGACAGGGACACATAGAGACACGGACACATAGAGACAGGG
>NC_134902.1:26182224-26197224 GCF_041734735.1 Babylonia areolata | reverse complement strand
TATTTGTAAAGCGATCTCATTTTGTTGCGAGACAAAATGTCAACCCACATGAAACATTTCAGACGATAGCGTGTCACGGTTCTTGGACTGACTGGGATTTGAATTGCTGTGTATCATGTGTCTCTGTTGTTGTCTTTTTGGTGGTGGTTGTTGTTTTGTTGTTGTTTTGTTGTCGTTTTGTTTGTTTTTTTCCCTTCATCTTGTCAAAATATAAGATCACTAGGAAGTCTTTTATCTGTGTACTTTCTGAATATAATTATGACAACGAAATACCTTGGTCATTTTATTTGACTGTTCTTGACTTGCACAGAAATTTGACTCGTGAAAACAGCGTATGTAAAAAAAAAAAGAAAAAAAAAAAGTGGACCTTAAAAAAAGCGCCGGCTTGATATAGTTATGAAATGATAGTTATCTAAACGCACGCCGTTATACTGACAGTTTTTATTTCAGTAAAATATAAGGTCTGTTATGACTTCGTTATCAAGTAGTTTGATATCAGCGATATCAAGACATAGAGCTTAGCCTGAAAATACGGTTGTCAATGGATACCACAGATCATCGTTAAATCATGTGTGTGTCTGTGCGTGTGTGTTAGTGTGAGTGTTGGAGTGTAACAGTTGTAGTATTGATAGTATGTTACTTTGTGAGTTTTATGCATTGTGTTTTTTAATAATATTAATGATTCTGTTTTATGTTTCTACTACTTTTTATATGCTTTCTTGTTTCACTTTAGGTACTGGATTGTAAAGCGCTTAGAGCTTGCTCATGCTTGTATTACACCGCTACATAAAAATAGATTATTATTATTATTATTATTATTACTATTACTATTATTATAAAATATTATTATTATAAGTACAAGACTTGAAATCATCATCTCAGACACCAAGTACCTTTATTCTTAGTGAAAAAAACCCAACCCCCCCGCCCCCCCCCCCCCCCAAAAAAAAAAGAAAGAAAAAAAAAAGACACACACTAATTCAAAGCAAAAAGCAAGTGCTTAAAGTTGTGAGCATTATTCTCAGCAAGATTAACAAAAAAAATCTTAGTAGTTATTCTATATATTTATCTCTCTTTTTCTGTGCCTCATTATTTCTAATCTTTCTCATATACTTTCTTTCTCGCCCCCCTCCCCCCTCGCCCCCCTCAGCACCTCCATCTCCCCCTCCACCCCCCGACCCCCTCCCCAATGTCCCCACAACACCATACACGACAGAAACATATCACTTTAAGACACACACACACACGCACAAAAAATGTGTGACTTTGTTTTTATATTATGTATTCATTTTCTCTCCTTTTTTTTTTTTTTTTTAATTTGGTTAAAAAGGGAGCAGGACTGTAGTAAAGCTTTTTAACACAGCCACGACGTTCTTGAATTCAAATCTCTCACGACAAACTCCGTGCCGGCGACAAAAGAGCACAGCGGCCAGAGATTGGGGTCTGAGGATGTAGGTTGACCTCATCATTCACCCGGCTCTTTCCATCAGTGCGCGCAGCTGTTTGAAGGTGAGCCCGGAGGACAGGTAGCGGCGGCCTCCACCCCTGGCCCGAGACATGGCGCGGGACCTGTCCAGGGTGCTGGTGATCATGTCCACGTTGTCCAGGCCCGCGATGCCTGCCACACACACACACACACACACACACACACATACACACACACACACACACACAGATTAAACACACACACACACACACACACACACACACACAGATAAAACACACACACACACACATACACACATATACACACAGATTAAACACACACACAGATTTCACACACACACACACACACACACACACACACACACACACACACACACACACAACACACAACACACACACACACACACACACACACACACACACACACACATACACACACACACACACACACACACACACACACACACACACACACAGATAAAACACACACACACACATACACACACATACACACAGATTAAACACACACAGAGACAAATTTCACACACACACACACACACACACACACATACACACACACACACACATACACACACACACACACACACACACACACACACACACACACACACATGCACACACGTGTGTGTGTGGAGAGGCTTCTAATGCCTTGAGGCCATACAATATACTGCTTGGTTATGGTAGACACCTCCACCCCCCTCCCCCCGTTGTGACAGTAACAGTATTGCATTGTCAGCTGGCTTTCCCGTTGATATGTGGCAGTTGTGTTTAATTTGCTTCACTTGTTTCGTAACGCCGATGGTGCTGCTGAGAAAAGAAATAAACAAACAAACAAATATAAAAGACAACAACCAACAAACACACAAACAAACAAATAAACAGAAAAAAAAGCAGTTTTGAAAGCTAGACGTAGACTTCTGAGAATGTGGTTCAGAAGCTCGCCAAGATGTTTGCATGTGGCCAGTTCAATCGAAGTAGTTGGAGTCCTGTGTGTTTTGATCTTCAGAAATCGATAACGTGACACCCACTCCTGTAACTGAGCACTCGCTTTTAGGAATTCTACTGTTTGATCGGAGATGAACACGACTGTCCGATCAAGAGAGTCAACAGAGAGTGGAAAGGCAAAGGCTGGTGTCACTATGGAAAAGGAAACTCGAAGTTTTAAGCTTTTTTTTTCCCCCCTTTTCTTCTCGAACGCCTGCCTCTGTCCAAGTATATCAGGAACATGAAACGTTTTCTGAATTTCTACCGAGACAATCGCAAGCATTGGCTTTAATTAAAATGCCTACTACACTTCAATCTAAGTGTGGTTTTACATCACCAAGTGTGGAAGTACGTAAAACTAAAGACTACTACTAAACTGTGATGTATGGCTGTCATGTTAAGCGATCATTGACTCATTTGTGTAAACAAAGTGAGTCTATGTTTTAACCCGATGTTCGGATGTGTGTGTGTGTGTGTGTGAGTAGTAAACTTTAACATTGCCATTTTCTCTGGAAATGCTTTATCTGCCAATATCAAAATTGGCTTAAACATAGTATGCACAAACAAACAAACAAAAAAGTCCACAGTCATACCAATAACAGGTTGTAAGTCTCCTGAATTAAGCAGCATTTCCGAATTATTAACGGATTATTTTGTTGAGATCTGTTCCGAAATCCGAAAATTCTAAAAACCGCTTTCCACTGAGTTTGGCCGACCAGAAGGTATGTTGTTTTCTAAGACGACATGACCTCGTGTTTCTTGTTCACAATTAAAAGGAAAGAAACACAAATTCTGGACAGAGCACTTACAGTGATACTAACTACACAATCGACGTGTTTACTGCATATAAATATTCTAAAGTGGACACTGAATAAACTGAAATGAACGTAAAAGAAAAATTGAATCGATCGTTTCTTTCAGCCCGTTGTAGACTGGTTTGTGCAGATCTAGAGATCTACTATGTGTTGCGATGTGTTTGAAGGAGATGGCAACGTCGTCTTTACCGCCGAAATAAAAGAATTATCGAAATATGATAAAACACAGAAAAATCATGATTTAAACGGCGTTATTACGTCCACTACAATCACATCGATTCGTCGCACGAAGAAGAAAACATCAACGTTGTTTTAAGTTCTAAATCTAGTCGTTTGACGTCAGATATGCTGCAGCCTCGGGGATTAGACTGCTTGCATCAGAACTGAACGTGCGTGGTTTGATCTCGTTCGCATGCCTTTTATTATTATTATTTTTTAATAACTTTTATCTCCCAAGCTTATTTTATATATCATATTTAATACAAAGCACTTTTCAACGATTTTTTTAGATCTTTTATATTTCTCCTCATGATTCCTTTACTGGATAAAGCGCGAAGCACAAGTGAGTCTTGAAGGCTTTGCCTCTTGATTTATTTATTTTTCTATTGATTAGTATATGAAATTGATTGCCTTGAACACTGAATGACGCAAAGATCACAGCACAGGAAATCCATAGTTTTACCATCGAAAGTGTATTGTTAGTTATTCCAGACTGCCCACCTCTTTATGGTGACGCGGATGAACTAAGCAGAAATGCACAGGGCATTTGTTAGCCCACGGTTTATCGCAGTCGCACTTTGAGAAAAATGGTGGGATTGCGAGAAAGTGTGGTTGTTCCCCTCCCACGATTTCTCTCAGTTGCGATAAATCATGATGGGGTGCCCTCACAATGTGTGAGAAAGCGTGGGAAGTCCCCCTTGATTTTATCAAAAACATTTCCTTTGTCCTCGGGATGGCTTCTTGTCATTTACCAAACACATGTCTTAAAGACATGGACGGGTGCAATAGCCGAGTGGTTAAAGCGTTGGACTTTCAATCTGAGTGTCCCGGGTTCGAATCACGGTAACGGCGCCTGGTGGGTAAAGGGTGGAGATTTTTTTTCCGATCTCCCAGGTCAAGATATGTGCAGACCTGCTTAGTGTCTGAGCCTCCTTCGTGTGTATAGGCACGCAGAAGATCAAATACGCACGTTAAAGATCCTGTAACCCATGTCAGTGTTCCATGGGTTTTGGAGACACGAAAATACTAAGCATGCATGAACCACGACAGAGTCATCGGCAAGTCGATGTTGGTCGTGTAACGGAAAGAAGAAAGAAGAAGAAGAGAAAACAGAGAGAGAGAGAGAGAGAGAGAGAGAGAGAGAGAGAGTGGGGACGACGATAACGAAAATCATGATGATGATGGTAACGTTAGTGAATGCTATGAAGATGATGGCACAATACTGGTTTGAAAAAAAAAAGAAAAAAAAAATGTGTGCGGTTTCAGTTTAAGTTTTCTGGGTGAGGTGTTACTGCGTTATATAGGGTTGGGGTATAACGTCTCAATGCTCCCAGTGGGCCTTGCTGTACCTTGCCAGTATTATGTGCATGTGCGGTGCCAACAAAGAGAGAGAGAGAGGGAGAGGTACACGGGCAGAGATACACACACACGCGCGCGCGCGCGCGCGCGCACACACACACACACACACACACACACACACACACACACACACAAGAATGGAGAGATGAGAGAATTGGAAAGAAGAATGTATGGAGAGTGAGCAAGACAGAGTTGGAGAGAAATAGACGGGTGCGAGAATTGCTCTCTGTGTACGTGTGTGTCAAAAAAATGAAATTCACAAAGGAACGAAAGAAAAGAAACATAAAAAGAAAACAGCAATAATAATAAAAACAAGATTTTACCAACAAAACCGACAAACAAATAAACAACAGTAAAAAAAAATTAAAAAAAAATACTTACCGAAACCTCTTTTAACCTCAGTTATGTCTTCATTCTCGCTGAAGTCGTCTGGAAAAAACAAACAAACCGATCATTGAAATCTATCTATCTTGATAGATTGATATGGATATTTATCTATCTATCTATCTATCTATCTATCTGCACATACATACACACATACAGAAATACATGTCTGGAAAAAGACAAACCAATAGTTGAAATCTATCTATCTATCTATCTATACATACATACATACATATACAGACAGAGACAGACAAACAAACAGATCGACAAACAGAAAGTCAGGAATGATGAGGAGAGACAAAAGTCTTTGCCAACGACTAACATTTTCAGACAAAAAAAATAATTGCAAATTGTCCTGATATAAACTTCCTTTGAAGCCGAATACCCAACCGAAACACAGTTCCGTCGGAATTAATTCCGTCATCATTGCTTCGCCCATAACCATTTAGACAAATTCCGTCTTCTTTTTTCATTCATTAAAAAAAGAAGAAAGAAGATATTTTCAACCCCTTTCGTTTTAAATGCCTTTTGAACTGTGTCTCATGTCTATCGATTTGCAAGCAAATCATTTTTGAGCAATTATTCTTCTTTTGAGCCTCAACTCCCTTTCTAAACCATATATTAGATCACAAAGAATGACTTTTTTTCCCTTTTCCACATTGGTGATTTGACGTCCTCGAAGTTTATTGGTCAAGGTTCTTATGTCGCACAATTTAAATCATTTACGTTTGTCAACATTCGTGGATGATTGGGGAGAGAATAAAGAAAAGAAAATGGTGTGTTTTTTCTCTATCTATTATTTTACGTAAATAACCCTTTTAAGTAAATCATTCTTTAAAACAAATAACCCTCCTTTAAAAACAAAACAAAACAAAACAAAACAAAAACAACAACAACAACAAAAAACAAACAAAAAACCCCCCCAAACCCCCAAACCCCCCAAAACAGACTTTGTACAGACGCTTTCATTTGTGTATTCATTTATTTCAAATAGCTATTTATGTATTTTTTCCCACTGTTCAACAGAAGATGAGTGAGAGAGAAATGAAATAAAAGAACCCCCGAAAACGGAGTATGGCTGCCTACATGGCGGGGTAAATACGGTCATATACGTAAAAGCCCACTCGTGTACGTACGAGAGAACGTAGGAGTTGCAGCCCACGAACGAAGAAGAAAAAGAAGAAGAAGAAACGTCTTCAAGAAAAGGTCGGTCTTTTTTTTATATATATATATATATATTTTTTTTTTTTATGTCTTTTCGTGGTATGGGTAAAAAAACAAAAACAAAAACAGATTGATATTACAACCTTATCGTAACGTACGTTGCTCGCTCAGTGTAGAGTCGTATTGTTAGATGATATTGGCAAATGGACCCCTAGAAACGTGTATTATTAATATTATTATTATTATTATTATAATTATTATTATTATTATTATTATTATTATTATTATTATTATTAATATTATTATTATTTATCATCATCAGTTCATAAACACGTCTTGTCTGAAACGAATATTCCGATACGATTATTTCCCTTTGTGAGAGCGTGTCGGAAGTAGAGGTGTGCCGTCTAATAGGTTAAAGGTTGTACAGATTCCACAGCCTTTAGCAGCCTTTTTTTTTTTTTTTGCTGCCCCATCATCTGCACCATTTCAGTGGCATTACTCCCACGCCGCTCATTTAGATTCCCCCCCATACACGACCACACCCGGGTTCGTCTGTCACAGTTCCAGCGTCGGCAGTCCGCGGTGAACCATCGATGTTAGGTCGTCAGGAGGCCACACACCAGAGGAGATCCCGCAACTGCTGCTGAGTCACTTCGGTGGAGTTCAGTGGTGCCTATTCTGATTCAACGTACTTAGGACACCACCTACTAAGCCCCCCTACTAACGACAATAATGGCTTAGTCACGGAGCCAGACTGAGTGAGCGTCCCTCCCAGTGTGGAGACCGCCACCACGTCCCTCAAACAACAGTCCCCCATGAATCTGCCGAAAACTGAAGACACTGACAGGACTCACCCCAAGCACAGAAGTGGAGGGGTATCGAAACTGAGGTCACCATGAGAGCAGGGCATGAAAGGCCACAGACTTTGAGACTTTAGCAGTCGTTGGGACAGTGAAGTCACATTTTCCAAAAGAACACACCAGCACCATGCCACAACGGGGCTTCGAACCCAGAACACTGGATCGGAAATGTTCAACACATGGCCCATTCTGCCACAGTGTCTTCCCACCCAAACCCACGTGAAACCTGTAAGTTGTTGTGAAAAAAAAAAGATTATCATGGTGTGTGTGTGTGTGTGTGTGTGTGTGTGTGTGTGTGTGTGTGTGTGTGTGTGTGTGTGTGTGTGTGTGTCTGTGTGTGTCTGTGTGTGTAGGGGAGTGGGGGTGAGGTGGTGGGGGTTCGTAAAGCTAATTCGAGTTACTGCGAACCGTGTGTTTTTTATTCATTTATTTTTATTCATTCATTTATTAATTTATTTCTTCTTCTTCTTCTTCTTCTTCTCCTAATTATTATTATTATTATTATTATAATTATTATTATCATTATTATTATTGTTGTTTTTTTTATCATCACTATCATCATTGTTATTATTATTATTATCTAATTCGCACACACACACACACACACACACACACACACACACACACACACACACACACACACACACACACACACACACCTTATACGAAGTCATAATCTGAAAGCGTAAACTTTGGAGAAAAAAAAAAAGGTTTTGAGATAGCATTCCGCTTTTCAACCAAATATGACAGAATAACGTACAGTATTATTTCTGTTTTGCTTGAGACACTTGGGTCGATTGTCCACAAAATTCATTAGTCCACTTACTGTACTTCACACACACACAAAAAGAGCCAGACAATTAGTATTGATTCTTCGCCATTGTCAATACCCTCGGAGCATAGTAGGAAGATTTAGAACAGTTCTTTGTGAATTATACCACCGCAATTATCCCTCTGTCTCCATTCTCTATTTGTCTACCTGTCTCTGTCTGTCTGTCTGTCTCTCAATCTCCATCTACTCGCGCGAAAACACGCAAATACACACAGACACAGACACACACAGACACAGACAGACAGACACACAGACACACACACACACACACACGCACACAGTAATTTGCACAGACACGGATACACTGACACAGACAGAGAGACACAGACACAGTCAAACACATAATACGCATACACACACATCCACTAACACATGCATACATGGGCGTACACACACACATTGCACACAGACACAGCCTCGCACACTCGCACATACATACAAGCAAGCGCGCACACCTGTAAGCATAGCCACACAACAGCCACACACACAAACACACTCGCAGGTACTAACATACGTACACACACACACACACACACACACAGACACATACAGAAAACAGACATTCAGACACACACACACACACACACACACACACACACACACACACACACACACACACACACACACACACACACAAACACATACGCTCAAACACACACACACGCGCGCGCGCGCGCACACACACACACACACAAACACACACACACACAAACACAAACAGCCAAGCGCACACACACACACACACACACACACACACACACACACACACACATACGTTCAAACACACACGCACACACACACACACACACACACACACACACACACACACACGCACGCACGCACGAACACGTACACTCACACACACACACACACACAGCACACACATGCACACACACACACACACACACACACACACACATACATACACACATGCACACACACACACATGCACACACAGCACACACACACACACACACACACACACACACGCTCACACACACATGCACACACACACATACACACACACACACACACACACACACACACACACACACACACACACACACACACACACGCTCACACACAGAAACACGTGCTTTTCTTTTTGGATGAGACAAAAAAACAAAAGCAACAACAAACATACAAAACAAAAACCAAAAACCAAACAAAAACCAACAAAACGAAAACCCACAAACCCATGTCCCATGTGTGGCAACAAAACACACATATCCTACTTAAGTTTTGAAGAAAAGAAGCAGTATCTACATATACTACCACCACCACCACCACCGCTACCATCATCTGAACACTACGACCACACTGCACCACTACCCCCCCCCCCCCCCACCTCTCACTACGCTAAATACCACCACCACGACCCCGTCCCCCACTACCACCACCACCACTGTCATCACCAGCACATCACCTTGATATTGCAAACCAGTGTCGTCCTCCCTCCCCTAACACGCAAATTGCTTCCGCTTCCCCTCCACCTCCACCCCCCCCATCCTCACCACCACTATGACAAGCAGCAGCATCACCACCATGAAAATAATCCACAATCATTCTCGCCCCCACCCTTCATACGTCAAACATTATCACCACCACCACCACCACCACCACCAACACCACCACCACCACACCACCGCCGCCGCCGCCACCACCACCACCACCACCACAACTGCAATACCATCATCATTATCATCATCATCAGCATCATCATCACCACCACCATAAACATAATCCACAACCATTCTCCCCCTGTCCCACCACACGCCAAATATTACCATCACCACCACACCCTACAGCCACATCACCACCACAGATATGTGGAGTGATGGCCTAGAGGTAACGCGTTCGCCCAGGAAGCGAGAGAATCTCAGCGCGCTGGTTCGAATCACGGCTCATCCCCCGATATTTTCTCATCTTCCACTAGAACTTGAGTGGTGGTCTGGACGCTAGTCATTCGGATGAGACGATAAACCGAGGTCCCGTGTGCAGCATGCACATAGCGCACGTTAAAGAACCCACGGCAACAAAAGGGTTGTTCCTGGCAAAATTCTGTAGAAAAATCCACTTCGATAGAAAAAACAAACAAAAAAAAAAACAAAAAAAAACTGCACGCAGGGGGGGGGGGGGGGGGGGGGGGGGGGGACACACAAAAACAAACAAACAAAAAAAGGGTGGGGCTGTAGTATAGCGACGCGCTCTCCCTGAGGAGAGCAGCCCGAAATTCGCACATAGAAATCTGTTGTGATAAAAAGAAATACAAAACACACTACCTGCACCATAATAACCATTTACGCAATGTAGAATCATTCCATCACCGGTCCCTCCTAGCTCCCCCCTACCCCCTCCACCCAAACCCAGGCCGTCCTCTCCCCCCCCCCCCTCCTTTCCCCTCTCCACCCCTTCTCAATCCCACAACCATCTCACCTTCGTCAGGGGAGCCGTTCTGAAGCCGGGGATTTCTGAGCAAGGCTCGAACATAGGTGAGCAGAGAAAGCATCTCGTCCTCCGCATTGTCCGCCTCGGCCAGGCGAAGGGGGGAGGCATCGAACTGCCCCAACACCGTGCGCGACGTAGGAGTGGCCGCGGAGAGGGACAGGCACAGAAGCAGTATCCCGAACAGCACCCGGGATGCCAGCCAGCTGCTGATACAGGAAGTACTGCTGCTGCTGCTGAGGCTGCTACTGCGAACGAGCAGGGCTGAGGTCTGGCTTCTGAAGTCCATCTGTCAACATCGCGAGTGATGGTTATGAGTGACTGTTAAATGTTTTGTTTTCTTTTGTTTTGTCTTGTCTTGTCTTGTCGTCTTCGTCAGTGTTACTGTCCTCATTCTTGTTTTGTTTATCGACGGCATGAAGCGCTTGTGCGAGCGTTCTCTCTCTCTGTCTCTCTGTCTCTGTCTCCCTGTCTCTCTCTCTCTCTCCTTCTCCCCTCTCGCTCTCTCATGCACACACAAGAGAGAGAGAAAGAGAGAGAGAGAGAGAGAGGGAGAGAAGACAAGACAAGACAAGACAGAAACTTTGTCACCGAAGGTAATAGACAAGCTAGTAACTTATTTCCCATTTCCAGCCATCGCCTGAAAGGACTAAAGATAAAAAAAAAAGCAAAATGTGAGCAAACGGAAATCAAATAAAACACAAAGAACATACAATGGGTCCTTGTTTACCGATTACATCACCATTCTCAGCCATTCCACCCAGTGGAGAATGAAGAAATCATACGAAACCCCCCCAAAAAACAAAAAAAAACAAAAACAACAACAACAACAACAACAAAATCCCCCAAAACGTGCAAACACAACAGCCAAAAAATACAAAAGTCCTTACTTTGCGATCATACTCCTTGCCAAGCCCACCTCTCTCTCTCTCTCTCTCTTTTACATACACACACGCAAGCAAGCAAGCAAGCGCACACACACACACACACACACACACACACACACACACACACACACACACTCACACACACACATGCACATGCACATGCCCACACACACACACATCGATCCAAACACCACTGTCCTAAAAATGGAATAGATCGGACGTTATTCCTGACAAGACGTCTTCGACTTCTGATGATCGACCAGCATCAATTTGCTGAAGACTGTCGCTCTGCTTACTGATTACTGCCAGCACTCTGCTCGGGTCAGAGAGGAAAAAGAAGAAGAAGAAGAAGAAGGGTGATGAGTCGGAGATTGATTGATTGAATCTTTAATGGGTAAAGAATTAGGCACAGTAAAGGCCTTTTTACAATTCTGCCCATTTAACGACATAAAAAATAAAGAACGAACGACACAAAACATAAAAATAAAGAAATAAACTGAAATAAAATAAAATAATAAGAACGACGAATAAGAATAGGAACTTGAATAGTCTATTAAAGGTAACAAAGCGATGAAAAACTGGAACAATTGGTACATTACATGTACATAGGTACTTACACACACACACACACACACACACACACACACACACACACACACAAAATTATAAAACAAGCAACAAAGACATACGTACACATTCACGCCCACACACTCAAACACACACAAACACACACACGCACTTACTGTTCACACATACACATACATTCAATTTTTCATTCCTCATGGCATGGCAGCTAGTGGACTGAGTACAAGCAAGCATTTGCAAAAGACCGCGAGTAGGTTAATCAAATGTATCGAATAGAAATATTCTTATCTTAGTTTTAAAGAGAGATATGGCTGGAATTTGACGACATGTCTTTGGAAGCATGTTCCATTCGATGCTTCCATTAAATGAGAGACTCATCTTAAATAAATCAATTTTAGGCTTTGGGACAATAGCTCTATCTGAATTACGTTGGAATTGGAAACAAAATAACGATTTTAAATATTGTGGGCATGCGTTATGAACAATTTTATGCATAAGAATCAATGTGTTATATCTAATAAGTATATGAACAGGTAATATTTGAAGTTCTTTGTACATATTGTGCACAGATCCACCTGTGGTATTTACATGGTTAATCATCTTAATGGCACGTTTTTGTAAAGAGCAAAGTGGCTTTAATGTAGAAGGAGGACATTTACCCCAAATAATCGAGCAATAGCTGAGGCGAGACTGGATATAGGCAAAGTAAAACACACGTCTAGAATGATTATCAAGAAAGTGTTTGATCTGTGATAATTGGAATACACTAGATGATACTTGTTTTATGAGGCAATGAATATGTTCCTGCCACGAAAGATTTTGATCAATAGTAATGCCTAATAGTATATGCTTAGTAACTTGTTTGATAGTATTGTCTTTATATTTTATGTTAAGTTGTGCGTCTTTTATGTTCTGTCTTTTCTGACGAGGACAAATTAACATGCATTCTGTCTTATCAGGGTGCACGACCATATCATTAGCATCACACCAGTTTTCGACAGATTTCATGTTGGCATTCAGGTGATAACTAATTTCGTCAACATTGTGACTAGCATATTGTATTGATGTATCATCAGCAAATAAATCACAGATTGCATGTTGAATTGATAAAGGTAGATCGTTGATATACAAGGAAAATAAGAGAGGGCCTAGAATTGACCCCTGCGGTACTCCTCTTGGAACATGCCTTTTGGAAGAAATAAAGCCACGTGAATAGACAGCCTGAATACGGTTTTCTAGGTAAGATCTGAGAAACAATAAGCAGTTATCGGCAATACCATAACATTTCAATTTGTGAAGCAATATTTCGTGATTGATTAAGTCAAACGCTTTTGTAAAATCAAGGAATATCACTCCAACCACCTTGCTTTTATTAATATCACGCAGCCATGCATCAGTTATTCTACATAAAGCGGTTTCACAAGAATGGTGCTGTCTAAATCCTGATTGATTGGTATGTAGAAGCTGATATTTTTCAATAAAGAATGTAAGACAAAGGTGTACATGACGTTCTAGAAGAAGAAGAAGAAGAAGAAGAAGAAGAAGAAGAAGAAGAAGAAGAAGAAGAAGAAGAAGAAGAAGGGTGATTTGGAGAAGGATGATGAGGAGGAGGAGAAGGAGGAGGAGGAGAGTCCAATCTGAGGGGATATATACCTGATGTGTCATGACCTTCTATTTCAAAATCCAGTATATCGGATTTCAAAGTTCCATATGTGTGATGTACTGTGACCTCCCATACCAAAATTCCGATATATTTGGTTTGTGAAGATACTCCATTCCCATTCCCGTCTCCGTCTCTCCACTCACATCCACACAAATGCACACACACAACACCTTTCCCAACCCCCGTCCACATCCACGCACCCATCTTGATACTTCGCCCTCACCCACGAAACACACTAACAAGTGACAACAGCAGAAGCGGCAACAAAGCAACAACATCAACAACAACAGCAACAACAACAGCAACAGCAACAGCAACAACATCAGGAGCAACAGCATAACAACAACAGCCCCATCATCATTATCATCTTCATCAACAACGACAATAGCACCAAAGGCAACAGCAACAACAACAACAACTCCACAGTCACCATCCACATCAACTACACAACCTACACAACAACAACATCAAAACACCACAACCATTACCACCACTTCCACCACCACAACCACCAACATCAACAGCAAAAACAGCAGCAGCAAAAACAACGTGAACAACAACCCCCCCCCCCCCCCGCCCTCCGATTCCCCCCCCTTCACACACACACACACACACACACACACACACACACACACCCTATTTCGTTCCCGGCCCACGTTGCCCCATCAAGCACAATGGATTCCTGATGAGTTCTGCTCCTAGACCAGCCCGTGAATCGAGGTGGGAGACTGACAGCACGTGCACAACTTAACCACTGACTGCGTTTCTGCAGGGCCTTCACCTCCTCACCCCCCCCCCTCCCCTGCCCCCCAGTCATGCCCCCCAAGTCCCCTTCCTTCACAGATGTAGGCCGACGAGAAACAAGTCCTTGGGATACTTCCTGAACCCCTTCGACTGCTGCTGCTAAGTATGCTGGTCACTGCATGAAGGGCTGTCGCCTCATGGAGGTAGTCAGCTGCTCGACGTCGTAGTCGTTAACATCATTTTCATGTTGTTGTTGCTTGTATTTGCTTTTCATGATGACGATGATGCTTGTGATTTTTTTGATTTTATTTTTAATCATTTTCATGTTGTTGTTGCTTTTGTTGGTGTTGTCGGTGTTGTTGTTCATGCTTTTCATGACGGCGAGGATGATGATTCTTATTGTTATTATCAACGACTTATGAAACACATCTACTTCATTTTGTTATGTGTTGCTCAGGCACTCACGGACAAAGAGAGAGAGAGAGAGAGAGAGAGAGAGAGAGAGAGAGAGAGAGAGAGAGAGAGAGAGAGAGAGAGAGACAAACAAACAAACAAACAAACCTAAAACAAAAACACCACACCTTCTTAT
>NC_134902.1:26174724-26177224 GCF_041734735.1 Babylonia areolata | reverse complement strand
ACAAAACAAAACAAAAACAACAAACAAAACCTACGTACCTTCGTACATTCCTGATTATCTACCTACCTACCTCCCTCTCTACATCCATTCATCCACACACACACACACACACACACACACACACACACACACACAATCATATGCATACATTTATTTATTTTGTTGTTTTCTTTCTATATAGACATATGAAAAAAGAGCATGTGTTGGTTCCGTCAGAAATTATAGTCACTAATATTGCACTTGTTCCTAAATTCAACGAAGTACCCTAAACCTAAACCATTTTTTTACCCATTTATTCTCCCAAAACGATATTCCATGGAATTAAAGTTTATCAGAATGTTCAATCCTCCAGAAACAAAAACAGAAAGTTTAGACATTCCTAACAATCTTGAAAATAAACAAATGCAAAAAAACTTTGCGAGGTAGATTTTCAGGTCATTGTGTGTTGAAAGAAACACTCTCAAGAGGACGCAATGTCCTCCTGTTCCACCTTGATTTATCTTGTATATCGTGGGTTATGAACATTTAAATGAAAATAAGTTAAAAACAAAATTGAAAACCAAAACCAAAAGTCAAAGACAGAAGAAAAACCCACACAAAGAACCACAACAACAACCACGAAAAAAAAAAAAATCCCGTATACAACCCAAAACAGCAAAGAGCTTTCTCTATAGCAAAAGTTATACAGGAAATTAAAAACAGACTCTCTCTCTCTCTCCCTCTTTCTCTCTCTCTCTCTCTCTCTCTGTGTGTGTGTGTGTGTGTGTGTGTGTGTGTGTGTGTGTGTGTGTGTGTCTTCAGCTTTAAAGAGATAGTTTCACACACACACACACACACACACACACACACACACACACACACACACACACACACACACACACAACTACAAAAAAGAGGAAAAAATAGAATTAAGACAAATTCCTATGTGATCTTCCATTCCTTATCGCTTTTCTATGTTTTGTACTGCGCGTTCAGCCTGGACATTTTTAATGATTATTATTATTATTATTATTATTATTATTAATATGATTATTATTATTATTATGATTATTATTATTATTATTATTATTATTATTATTATTATTATTATTATTATTTTCATTGTAATTATGATTATGATTAAGATAATATTATGATTGTTGTTACGATGATGATGATCATCGTTACTACTACTACTACTACTACTACTACTACTACTACTATCATTATTGGTTTGTTTGTTTTTTGTCATTCTTCTTCTTCTTCTTCCTCGTATCATTATAGTTCTTTTCTGCTTCTTCTTTCATCATAATCATCATCGTCGTCGTTGTCGTCATCATTCTTCTTATTACTATCATTGTTATCATTATTATCATCATTGTCATTATTATCAGAATTATTATAAGATTAAAATCAAACCGTTAAATTGAAAACATGAAAAAAAACCCCAAAACCTTAAAAACAACAACAACAGCCAGCCAGCCAGCCAGCCAGACAGATAGATAGATAGATAGATAGATAGATAGATAGATAGATAGATAGATAGATAGATAGATAGATAGATAGAGAGATAGGTAAACAGACAGATAGATAGGCCCAGTGTTAAAAACTCAGACACACACAGACACAGACACAGACACACAGACACAGACACAGACACAGACACACACACACACACACACACACACACACACACACACTGTGTGTGGGTGTTATGTGTGTGTGTGTGTGTGTGTGTGTGTGTGTGTGTGTGTGTGTGTGTGTGTGTGTACGTAAATGGACATATAAGTAGATGGATAGATGAATAGGCAGACATATAGATAGATAGATAGATAGATAGATAGATAGATAGATAGATATAGATAAATAGATAGATTAACATAAGACAAATGAATACACGAATATGAAATGAATACATGCCAAATAGATAGATACATGAACGAACAAACATTTCAAATGAACAAACGAATGACCCAAAGAAGGAACGAACACACAACCACAAACCAGCGCAGATGACAACGACTTCAGAGACACAATGATGACAATGACACCATCAGTGACTGAACTCGCCACACCATCACTCCACACCCTTGCGGCATATTCGGCTACAGACCTCATCTTCAAAGGCTGCTGCATGTCTTCGACGGATGGACATACAGACATAGGGACAGACAGAGGGACAGACAGATAGACGCACTGGCATGTGAACAGTGAGGCCGGGGTTGAACAGGGGCAGGGGAAGGGTGGAGGTGAGGGAGGACATGGAGGGAAGGTTGGGGGGTGGGGGGGGGGGGTGGGGGGGTTGGAGGGGGGGGGGGGCTTGGAGGGTGGGGTGGGGGTGGGGGTGATGGGGGCTGAGGGAGAGAATCAGAACAGTAATTGGTGCTGGTGGCGGAAATGATGACAATTTCTTGTCGCTGTCCTCCTCAAGGTGTCATTATGCCTCGTGGTCGGAATATCAGAGATGCATCTATTATAGACCAGAGACAGACATATAACGGGGGGAGGGGGGGGGAAAGAG
>NC_134902.1:26154724-26167224 GCF_041734735.1 Babylonia areolata | reverse complement strand
TAGTGAGTCGAGAAATAGTGCAGAAAGAGAGAGGAAGAGAGAGAGAGAGACAGAGAGAGAGAGAGAGAGAGGGAGGAAGAAAGTGGGAGAGGAAGAGAGGAACAACACACACACACACACACACACACACACACACACACACACACACACACACACACACACACACACACACACACACACACACACACACACACACACAAACAACAAAAAAACAACAAACGCGTTCACGCACGCACGCACACACACACACACACAGACACACACACAGACACACACACACACATATACAGAGTGTGTGTGTGCGTGTGTGTGCGCGTGCGCAGGATTGTGTGTGTGTGTGTGTGTGTGTGTGTGTGTGTGTGCGCGTGAACGCGTTTGTTTGTAAATGTGTAAACAGGTGTGTGTGTGTGTGTGTGTGTGTGTGTGTGTGTGTGTGTGTGTGTGTGTGTGTGTGTGTGTGTGTGTGTGTGTGTGTGTGCGTGTGTGCGTGCCTGCGTCCGAGCGCGCGCAGTCCTGTTTGTCCGTAAAATGTGTATCAACCACAACTTCCCCAGTACCTTTGATACATCAGCCATTTAGTTAACACCATCTCAACTATGCCGAATCGATAACCACCATTAGCGATATTTTAAAGGCCCGTTATCTGAACACACACCAGCGTAAGCTGATCAAGATGATGTTCAATTATGTTAAGAACCGGTGAAGACACACCTTCTGTGTCAGGTTGAGTGATGTTACAGTGTAGTTTACTCTACATTGGTGAATGGGAGAGATACAGAGAGCGGGTGTGGGGGTGGGAGAAAAGGGCTGAGAGAGAGAGAGAGAGGGAGAGAGTGAGAAAGAGAGAGAGGGAGTAGATAGGGGGTAGAAAGGGGGGTGGGGGAGTATAGAGGGATGGAGGAGGATATATGGAAGGAATGAAACATAGAGAGTGAAATGGAGACACACAGAGAGAGAGAGAGAGAGAGAGAGAGAGAGAGAGAGAAAGACAGAGAGAGGGAGAGAGACATAGAGTGAGAGAGAGAGACAGAGACAGACAGGCAGACAGACAGAGACAGACAAAGAGAGAGTGGGAAAAACATATACAAAGAGAAAGAGATAATAATAATAATAATAATAATAATAATAATAATAATAATAATAATAATAATGATTGTTGAGTTCTTTCCTCCCTGAAAGAGAGCTCAAAGCGCTTTACAATAAACATAACACACACACACACACACACACACACACACACACACACACACACACAGATGACGACAGAAAGAGAGGGAGAGAGAGAGAGAAGGAGAGAGAGAGAGAACGGAGATCCTCGCAGTCAGTATCCTTCACACTGAAGATTGACAGCAAATTATTGTCACATATCCAAACTTCTTCGTTCGTGGGCTACAACTCCTACATTCACTCGTATGCACACGAGTGGGCTTGTCAGTGCATGACCGTTTTCACCCCCACCACGTAGGCAGCCATACACCGTTTTCGGGGGTGTGCATGCTGTGTATCTTCTTGTTTCCATAACCCATCGAACGCTGACATGGATTACAGGATCTTTCACGAGCGTATTTGATCTTCTGCTCGCGTATACACACGAAGGGGGTTCAGGCACAAGCAGGTCTGCACATATGTTTACCTGGGAGATCAGAAAAAAAATTCTCCACAAAAAACCCACCAGGCGTCGCTACCGAGATTCGAACCCGGGACCCTCATATTGAAAGTCCACCGCTTTAACCACTTGGCTATAGCGCCCGTCAGGACCCAAACAAAATCTTCTCACGCGTATCTAAACACCACCACCACCAAAAAAAAAAAAAAAAAAAAAGAAAAAAAAGTCGGTCTGGATAAAAAGGTAGGTTAATTTGAGGAAGGAAATATTATTGTTTATCACACAAATGCAGTGTAGTCTATGCGTGTCTGTCCGTCTTATCCTTTCTCTTTCTTTTAAACGTGTGTGTGTGTGTGTGTGTGTGTGTGTGTGTGTGTGTGTGTGTGTGTGTTTGTGTGTGTGTTTGTGTGTGAACAGACAGTTCTAGCGCAAAGAAGAAGAAGAAGAAGAAATAACAAATATCTAAATAAAACCAAAAAAAATATGACAGACAGATTAAAGCGGTTTTGTTTTCTCATTGTTTAAATATAAGCCTATGAAATATTTTGAACTGAATGCTGATACAAATTTATAAGTACAGAACAGATAACGGAAAGAAAAGGGAAGTTACTTAACTGGAGATGATTTGCTTCAGTCACACACACACACACACACACACACACACACACACACACACACACACACACACACACACACACACACACACACAGATAAACCATAAAACAAAAATAAAATGATTAGAGAGAAAGAGACATGAAACAGCATTCACAAACCACTCAGACAAATGAGAGAGAGAGGGAGAGAGAGAGAGAGAGAGAGAGAGAGAGAGAGAGAGAGAGAGAGAGAGAGAGAGAGAGATACAGAGAGAGAGAGCGAGAGAGAGAGAGAGAGAGACAGAGATACAGAGAGAGAGAGCGAGACACAGAGACAGAGAGAGAGAGAGAGAGAGAGAGAGAGAGAGCGAGAGAGAGATACAGAGAAAGAGAGAGAGAGAGAGAGAGAGAGAGAGAGAGAGAGAGAGAGAGAGAGAGAGAGAGAGAGAGAGAGAGAGAGAGAACTTAACAGTATTTTGTCATGACCCGAGTCCACAAAACAAAGTACTATGTTCATTTTGCGTGCGATGAACGAATTACATCTGACATCGCCGTCTTCATTTGTGTTTCAGTGTCTCAGTGGATGTGAAAGAAAGAAATAAAGAGAGAGAGGGAATACAGACAGACGATGGAGACATAGAGAGAGAGAGAGAGACAGAGAGACAGAGACAGATACAAACAGAGACAAAGACAGACAGAGACACAGAGACACAGAGAGAGAGACACAGAGAGAGAGAGACAGATACAAACAGAGACAAAGACAGACAGAGACAGACACAGAGAGACACAGAGAGAGAGGGACAGACACAGACAAAGACAGAAGGACACATACATAGAGACTGAGAAGGAGACATAGACAAAGATAGACAGAGGGACAGAGAGAGACAAAGAGAAACAGAGAGAGAGAGAGAGAGAGAGAGATACAGAGACAGAGACAGAGAGACAGTCAAACAGAGACAAAGACAGACAGACAGAGGCAGAGAGACAGACACAGAGACACAAAAAGACACAACAAAAAGACATAGAGGCAATGATAAATATAGCGACAGAGGCAGACGGACAGAGAGACAAAGAAGCAGAGAGAGACAGAGACAAAGGCAGACTGCCAGCATTGGGGACTGCGACAGACGAACCCGGGTGTGGGTGTGTGTATGGGAGACTCGGAATGAGCGGCGTGGGAGTGATGCCAACAGAAACGGTGCAGATAAAGGGGCAGAAGAAAGAAAGAAAGAAAGAGAGAGAGAGAGAGAGAGAGAGAGAGAGAGAGAGAGAGAGAGTTCCCTGTAGGTGCTGATTGGATACACCAGCAGCTGGTATTGTGTGCTCTTGCCTGGGGGTGAGGACCGAGCCAGAGTTGAACGCACACCGACTCCGGTGATCTTTCTCACAGTACCAAGACACTCACATGTTTGGGACCCCGAAAATACTGTCTCACCGGAGACACATCTTCTTCTTCTTCTTCTTCTGCGTTCGTGGGCTGCAACTCCCACGTTCACTCGCATGTACACGAGTGGGCTTTTACGTGCATGACCGTTTTTACCCCGCCATGTAGGCAGCCATACTCCGCTTTCGGGGGTGTGCATGCTGGGTATGTTCTTGTTTCCATAACCCACCGAACGCTGACATGGATTACAGGATCTTTAACGTGCGTATTTGATCTTCTGCATGAAGGGGGTTCAGGCACTAGCAGGTCTGCACATATGTTGACCTGGGAGATCGTAAAAATCCCCACCCTTTACCCACCAGGCGCCGTCACCGTGATTCGAACCCGGGACCCTCAGATTGAAAGTCCAACGCTTTAACCACTCGGCTATTGCGCCCGTCACATCGAACTGACAAGAAACATCCGAGCGGTCAAGTAGCCTGCTCGTGTCCTTTGGCCACTCCCTTGGCCATTCCTTTGTCCAGCTCCCCAAACTCGTTTGGCATCCCCTCGATACATCATCTACCATACTGTCCATTGTTGTCTCGGCCACTCCCAAACATCATCTTGTCGGGCTCTAAAACATACGGCCGGGTATAACACATAAAACATCACCGTGTCTCTCACAAGACCTCTGTTCATGGTTCCGTAAATTGCTGATAAATCCCATGTTGAGGGGGATGATAACCCACGTAGGTTATTTACTGTGTCAGGTCCGGTTTCTATTCGTGAATGGTCCCCCTCATCCCTCGTTGTTGTGTGCAGTCAGAAGCTTAGTTATGCTTATTCAAGTGTCAGTATTTTTCGTCTCAGCCAAAAGCAGATATTCCTTTAACATTAACATTACCATTTCGTCCCCTGCTTCTCCCTAGTCGTAATGTAAAGGAAATATCAGTGTGATATGAAATCTGGTGTATGAAAAATATCTCAAGTTCTATAATTCAGGTAAGAAAAAAAAAAGTATTTCGCTCATTTGACAAACAGAGTCCGATTTCTCGAATTTTCCATTGCACCAACATTTTCTATTCATTTGTTACATATGCCTTGTCTGCACTGAAGGGAGCCCTTGGAGTATTGCATGATCTAAATAAGGGGTTCGCAGGATTAACATCATGGCTTTGTGTTCATCTTACTCTCGAACATTATCAAAGATTTTAGCCCGAGGACAATTTATCTGAAGACAGCTGACAAAGACATCGCTTGCGCTGTTGATCCCCCCGGCTTTCAGCTGCCGATACTTCTACTGTGAATGGTCGGATATTTATTGGACTTGATCCTCGTCTTCTTGTAGATAATGGCCAGGACAGATTTTCCCCGCAGTGTCAAGATTGTTTATAGAGCCGTAGAGGATAACGTTATTTGACGGTACAGAGGTGTGGTTTTAATCTCTTTCTGGACGGCCTTTAGTTATTTACTTTATCTATTTGTTTATTTATTTGCTTATTTATTTTTGTCTAGCATCATTTGAAGTATCTTTTATATGCTTACTTTGCTTTTTCTGACCACATGCTTAGAATGTATCAGCTGCTCTGTTTCCTTCTATTTCTTCAGATCTAAAATTGCTTTTTTCTATTAATATTATGGAGATCACGGCGATCCTTGGCGTAGTCCACTGGAAAGTGTATTGAATGTAGAGATTGTCAAAATTGTGTATGATGAAAGCCCACCCCCCCCCCTCCCCCTGAAGTACATAGTTTAATTATGTGAATGTTCTACTATTTCAAGCACTCCCGCGAATCAGTGAGGTAGATTTGAGTTTGTTGAATGCATTTTGTTGGTCAATTGCTATTGTTAAAGTATTCCTATTCGTGAAACTATCTCACAATTGTATGAACAAAACGAAAGATCTCTTGTTCATTCACTGAATGTGTTGACCATGGGCGCATTCCTTGTGCTCTGAACACGAACAGAATGGTTTCTTTTCCATGCTGAAGAGACGAACAGAAAAGAATGAAAAAGATGAATGCAGGAGTGGACAGAGTCTGTAAAGGGTGTCTATGCTTCTCCACCCGATTTTAATAAATAACATCAGACACAAGGCCGTCCAGACATTTAAACAATACAAAAAAACCTGACAATATGCTTCTTGTATGTGAATACCGATAAGGTGAATCATTAAGAGTGTGTTTTCTGCGTTCAATAAAGTGAAGGAAAAATCCAAATCTGCGCCGCGACGGAGCAAAAAGACTTGGCTTTTGATGAATTAACGAGAAGTCACTTTGTTTTGAACTGCGTCAACTGCGTCAGCGTGTTGCCGGATGGACAAATTATAACTGTGCACCTTATGTCCACGGAGCACGAATGTGATCTGATTTACATTCAGTGAGCACATTAAAAAAAAAAAAAAAAAGGAACAGAAACAATCGCTTTTCATGATTGCGATGAACAGTTTGTTTTTGCTTTCTGCATTCAGCTTCTGTTCGCGTGTGATGTCACGTTTGCCAGAAACACCAGTGTTCAGCTTTATGGATTCCACGTTCAAAAACGGACAAACGAAGAGTGGGGTGTTATGAAGAGAATATTACATCTGGTATTAAAAAAAAAAAAAAAAAGAAAAAAAGAAAGAAAGAAAGAAAGAAAAGAAAAGAAAAAAAAGAAGAGATAATTATGACTGTTGTTTTACTGTCTGTTAAGAACATGGATGGACCATGAGAACAAATGAATAATCATGATCAAGGTGAATAACTAAGATCAAGATGAATAATCATGATCGCGACCGTCATTATCGTCACCTTGAAGAACACAGGTCAGAATATTGATGAGTAATAATTATGGTCGCGAGAAGGAAAAAAGAAAATAATGCAAAAAGAAAATAAGAGATGAATAGATAAACAATCATGATCATGATAAGCATGTGTTCGTGCGCATACGTACTAATAAAACATTTCTTGCCACCAAGGGAGATTTGTTATGTATGTAAGGAACAGCATACATAGGCAAGGTGGTGGGCATGATCAAGCTTCTCATGTCACCCCTGTCTCCCATCCATGGTTGACGATTCCTTCTACTACTACTACTACTACTCCTACTACTACCACACCACTACTACTACTACTACTACTCGTTCTTCTTGTTCTTTTCTTTTTCTCTTCCCCCATTTTTTTCTTCTCCTTCTCCTCCTCCTCCCCCTTTTCCTTCTTCTTCTTCTTCTCCTCCTCCTCCTCCTTCTTATCTTCTTCTTCTTCGTTTGCACTGCGTTCCGGCTACAATGCTATACTGTCAGGTTTGTTTTAGTGATGATCTCTGCAATTTGTCGCAGGGACAAATTTGTCGCCCGACGCTACAATTTTCCCTTCAAACTCCACTGCATCGGGCCAGACTTTGCATCGGGGCGCTACGTGGATTGGGAACCACACACAGAAGGAAGTGCTCAGGGATAGGTGGGAGGGGCGGGGAGGGGGTAGGGGGTGTTGGACGCCCTGTGCCACAAGGACACTCGCCTGTGTTTGGAGATCATGATCCTGCAGAGGTGAGCCAGAAGGCAGCAGCGTTCAGCCTGCAGACTGAAGAAGAAGAAGATGATGATGATGATGACCTGCTGCGTTCTGGTAAAAGGGCTGATGGTGTCGTGTGTCCACATCTTCTGTGTTGAGGCTAAGGCGGTTTCTCCATATGGTGTGGTAGAGTGACAATTCCATTAATAAATGGGCCGAATCACTTTCAGACGACATACACCCTGCGTGAAAGTAACTTTCATCGGTGGGGAGGAGGTGGGGGGTTGGGCGGGAGGTGTGTGGGTAGGGGGGTGGGGTGTGTGGGCGCGGGGTGGGGTCGGGGGAGCCATTGCTGCAGATCAGCAATGCCTAGCGCCTCGGACATTCATTGATGTCCATAAAGCGCGTGTTCTGTATTAAAAACAACAACAACAACAACAACAACGACTCTGCTTTCCGTCACAACTGAAAGACTAGCATCCACACATTCAGTCAACGTCCGGTGCATATGCGTGAGTGGAGGGGAGAAGGCGGGAGGAGGTGCAGAAAGAGAAAACAAAATCCTGTGTTATTCCAACCCAGGGGTTCAATTCATGGGGAAGGCGTAACCGGAAACGCCCGGACTAAACGTGTTGTCCGAGACCATCCGTTGAAAGCTGGAATTCATGGCGGATGACCTGAGCCAATTTCGAGTCTAAACGCAGGGTAAAACAGATGAATTTGTTTTTATTTGAAAAAAAAAAAAAAAAAAAAAAAAGTCCAGCGATTTGCTAGACTACATTTCGTAAGCCCAGACTTTGTTACAGACAAACGGTGCGCTGGTTTTTTGTTCAGCACTGCAGTCGACTAGAAAGAGAATTTTGCAACATAATGCACCAGCTAGAAGTGTATGATGATGATGATGATGATGATAATAATAATGATAATGATAATGATAACAACCAGAACAGCAACATCAACAACGACAACAATAACAATACAACAACAGTTTGTTTCTGTTAAGCCTTCCATTTGAATACAATAACAACATAGAAACAAACAAAAAAAAAAAAAAAAAAGAAGAAAAAAAGAAAGAAAACATATAATATAAAAATCACACACACACACACACACACACACACACACACACACACACACACACACACACACACACACACACACACACACTGGTGCTTTGAAAAAAAACCATATCAAACAGCGACTCGGTTGGAGTTTTTTTGTCAACAGAGAGCAAACCGCACGATCGCACGTGTTAGTGATGCCCTAAGAACACAGCAACAAAACCAAAGAATTTCCATGCCATCATACCTCCCGACCTCACTTCACTCATCCCTGCACTTGCTGATAAACGTGTCGCACAGAGAATTAATCTGTTGTGACAAAAACAGTAATGCAAATATAAACAAGAGAGGCAAGACTCACTTGCGATAAATTAAGTCCCCTAGCATTAACAAAGTGAGTCTATGTTTTAACCCGGTGTTCGGTTGTGTGTGTGTGTGTGTGTGTGTGTGTGTGTGTGTGTGTGTGTGTGTGTGTGTGTGTGTGTGTCCGTGGTAAACTTTAACATTGACATTTTCTCTGCAAATACTTTGTCAGTCGACACCTGGCATAAAAATAGGAAAAAATCAGTTCTTTCCAGTCATCTTGTTTAACTCTTTCCATACGAACGGCGAAAGAGACGACGTTAATAGCGTTTCACCCCAATTACCATCATCAAAATATTGCAAGCGGAAGGCTCTTATACTGAAGAGGTGAATGTTGACAAAGAATACCACAATTCTGATGACGGAAGCTAAAGGTTGGGTCATTCAGACACCCACTGGACATCCGAGGGGTCTGTGTTGAGGAGAAGAGAGGACTGGCCGTACTGAGTGTGTTAAAACAATATTGCACCTCTGGGATGGGCACACACAAAAAAAGAAGCCTAATTATATGCAAACTGCATTTACTGTCATATTTATATTTTTTGTATTCTCTAAACTTGGCACTTTGACCTCTTATTCTGACACAACAACAAGAGGAGTCATTATTATCATTTTTTGTTCAAACAGGAACTTCTTTTGCTAAGCATGGAAGTTTTATTTATTTTGCAAACGTTTTGGTGCAGATAGTAAAAACGGGAAATTACTCTGTAATTAATGCTAGGGGACTTAATTCGAATCTGGTTAGGACTTTTTTTTTTTTTTTTTTTTTAACGCGAAGCTTTTTAATAACAAATACAGAACACATTTTAACGATTATATTTTTTTTAAAAGTGTATCACAAGTGAGTCTTGAAGGCCTTGCCTCTCTTGTTCTTTGTTGTTGTTGTTGTTGTTGTTTTTTGGTTCATTTTGACTGAAGACATATTCATGAAGTGAGATGTCACGCGCACTGGAGTCACGTTTTTACTCAATCCAAGAATTCCACATCACGTACATGCAGACACACAGGCTCAAGCCGATGTTCAGAACATTCTTGTTGATTTGGCGTTAGACAAAGAGAGAGAGAGAGAGAGACAGACAGACAGAGTCAGAGACAGAAGGTAAGGGTAAGAGGGAGGGAGAGAGACAAAGAGAGAGACAGAGGGAGGGGGAGAGAGAAAGGGAGGGAGGGAGAAATAGAGAGAGTAGGGGGAGGGAGGGATGACGGGAGAGATACAGAGGGAGAAAAAGAGGAGGTGGGGGTGGGGGGCTTTAGAGAGAAATTGAGAGGGAGGGAAAGGGAGGGATGGAGGGAGACAATGTGAGAAAGAGAGAGTGAGAGAAAGTGGGAGGGTTATAGAGAAAGAAAGAGGAAGGGGGCAGAGAGAGGAAGAGAGATTCAAGATTCAAGATTCAAGATGGTTTATTCATGTATAGGCCTAGGCCCCTTATGAAGGGGAATGTGAACATTATTTTACAAGCAATACGTCACGACACTGTGAGCATCAATAAACACAGTCAAACAAAAATATACCAGCATTACAGTTCAATGTGTAGAACAATAAAATAAAAAACAAACAAATGAGTACAAACAGCGTTTTCACGAAGTAGCCATTTCTCTGAATTTGAAAGCTTTGTATAAAAATAGTGAAAATTAGCGAACAACTTCAGGGGAAGTAGATGACATCAATAAGTTCAATTTAAAAAAAACGTAGGTTTACTATAATATTTAGGCCGAATAAACTCCTCTCGAATGGAGGAAGAGAGAGGGAGAGAGAGATACAGAGAGAGAAAAAGAGGAGGTGGGGGTGGGGGGCTTTAGAGAGAAATTGAGAGGGAGGGAAAGGGAGGGATGGAGGGAGACAATGTGAGAAAGAGAGAGTGAGAGAAAGTGGGAGGGCTATAGAGAAAGAAAGAGGAAGGGGACAGAGACAGGAAGAGAGATTCAAGATTCAAGATGGTTTATTCATGTATAGGCCTAGGCCCCTTATGAAGGGGAATGTGAACATTATTTTACAAGCAATACGTCACGACACTGTGAGCATCAATAAACACAGTCAAACAAAAATATACCAGCATTACAGTTCAATGTGTAGAACAATAAAAGAAAAAAACAAACAAATGAGTACAAACAGCGTTTTCACGAAGTAGCCATTTCTCTGAATTTGAAAGCTTTGTATAAAAATAGTGAAAATTTACGAACAACTTCAGGGGAAGTAGATGACATCAATAAGTTCAATTTAAAAAACGTAGGTTTACTATAATATTTAGGCCGAATAAACTCCTCTCGAATGGAGGAAGAGAGAGGGAGAGAGAGATACAGAGAGAGAGAAAGAGAGAGACAGACAGACAGACAGAGACAGACAGAGACAGAGACAGACAGATACAGGGAGAAAAGATGGCTGGTGAGAGAGAGAATAGTGGTGGGAAGGGGAAATAATGTCCCCCTTTTCTGCTGTCTTCCTGGCAAAATTAATTGAATAAGACAGACGTCAGAGAAATTAGTTGTGTTCTTTGCTTCTTCTTCTTCTTCTTGTTGCTTTGTTTAGTTTTTTTTCTTTTCGTGTTTTCCAATTTATTCTGCTTACAGCTTTCTGCCGTACAATGGAAGTCGTTACCACTGCAGCAAAGATATTAAACATGTTATGTACAAATTAAAGCAAAGAAAGAAAGAAAAAGAAAAAAGAAAAAGAAAAGAACAGACTTGTTTTGAAATTACCAACGCCCGCTGAATTTCTCGAAATAGAACCACAGAATAAACAACACACACACACACACACACACACACACACACACACACACATATTGGAAAAAAGAATAGAGACAGATAGATGGACTCATACATACGTACAACTTCTCATTGAGAACAAACGGTAACAAGAACATACCCAGAATGCCCCGCGTATGTCTTGCTGCCTGCACTGCGAGATGAATACACTAATTTTAATGGTCATACACGTACAAAGGTGCACGTCTGTGTGCGCGTGACTGAGACCTGACAAAACGACACAGGAAACCAATGACGAGCACCCGAAGGAACTGTCAATCGGCTCTACCCAGGCAGGCAGCCTGTTGTGCAAAGGGCTCCGTGTTTGTAAAGCGCTTTGAGCCCTGTGCCAGTTGCATTACTCGGACGGAAGAGCCTAGTATGGTCGTAACCCACTATTAACTGTGTGTAGTGTGGAACTGACCAATGGCGTAGTTCGGTCAACGTTGGCATTTAGTCACGTGTAACTGTCAAACAGTTAGAGCAAAGCAATGCAACTGGTACCACTGGTCTCTGACCGAGGATAGATGCTATAATTATGTAAGTATCCATATCCATGGGGAGGTGGAGGGTGGGGTGGGGGGTGGGGGGATGAAGAATGTGGAGATGGATGGATGGAGAGTTGGCATGGAGGGAAAAGGTGGAGGTGTGAATCGTACAACGCAACCAGCATTAAAAAAAAAAACAAAAAAAAGATTAATAAAAAGAAACCAACACAACAACACCATGTACAGTTCTTTTAGGAATCCTCTTGGCTTTGGTCTGGGCATATATGGGAAACAATATTTTCTTCCTCTTTTCTTTTCTTTTCTTTTCTTTCTTACTTTTACTTTCAAAGCGAACTCAAAGAAAACAAACTTAACTCACTCAGTACGGCCAGTCCTCTCTTCTCCTCTGCACAGACCCCTCGGGTGTCTGAATGACCAAACCTTTAGCTTCCGTCGTCAGAATTGTGGTATTCTTTGTCAACATTCACCTCTTCAGTATAAGAGCATTCCGCTTGCAATATTTTGATGATGGTAGTTGGGGTGAAACGTTGTTAACGTCGTCTCTTTCGCCGTTCGTTTGGAGAGAGTTAAAACTAACTAACTGACTGTTTTGTACAAAGAAGACAGAGTGACGAAACTTACGACAGGCAGAAAAAAAAAAAAACAAACACCCAAAAAACACACCAATTTTTATCCATCATATGAGCACATTTTCATGGGTCCCAAACTGTGTTAGACTTAATTAACACATAGCGTAACAAAGAAAAGAAGAAGGGGGGGGGGGGGG
>NC_134902.1:26134724-26137224 GCF_041734735.1 Babylonia areolata | reverse complement strand
CCCCCTCCCCACCCCCCGCAGTTTTTTTTTTTTTTTTTTTTTTTTTTAACTTATCTCCAACTCACCTCTCTGTGCAGTCCGTTCGTGTCGATGTGGGTTTTTATTTTATTTTATTTTATTTTTTTTTTAAATTTCGTGTGAGAGAACAACTCAGTTTTATTCTCCCGGATTTTTTTTTCTTTTAAAATAAATATTTTGTTTTGTGTTCGGACCCAGTGAAACACTGAAATAGAAATAAGTAGATAAAAGTATGAAAATGAATAAATAAATGAATGAATGAATGTTTCAACCAATAAATCAATAAACACATGAATGAATGAATGAAACACGACAATAGCAAAACAATAACAGGGACAACAACAGTTTCATAAAACCGAAGCAAGAAAGAAAAAGATAAAAGAAAGAACATGGGGAAATAAGAAAAAAAACAAAAACACATAAAACGAAAGAAAATAGAAGACACCCCCCCCACCCACTCCTCCCCCCCCAAATAAAACAAGTACCGACTGCTTTTAGTTTGTGAGTGTATTTCTTCTGGACAAGTGCATGTGGTTTTGTGGTGCTATGTGCCTTCCACAAATTGTTCTGTCAAACTGTGTAGTATTTCTGGACGCTGTCTTGTATTGGTAGCATGTTTCCCAATATTGTTGCTTGTCGCTGTGTTTCTCCACTGAACAAGCGTGTATGTGACATTGCTGTAGATTTTGTTATTTCTGAATTCCTTTTTGTTGTTTTGGTGTTGTTGTTGAATTCTTTGTAGAGCGTAGTGTGTTGAAAAAGAAACGGTCTCATATTCAAGCACGGCAGCTTTTGGTTTATTTTTCTTTCTTTCATTTCTTTTCTTTTGTTCTTTTCTCTCTCTCTCTCTCTCTCTCTCTCACACACACATATTTTTAAACATTAAACTTTCTGGGACTGATTCAGCTTCACTCCTTTCCTTCAGACAAGTAATATCACACTGGCAAAAAAACAACAACAACAAAACAACTGAACTAGGAATAGGGAATAGAAAGACTGACGAGAAGGAAAAAAAAACCAACAACAGAAGAAGCAGAGTATTGTTCAATCAGGAAACAATAAGAAAACCGAGAATACTTGATCAAGTGACCTATTTCCTTTGGTCGAGGAATTTAGAAACGTTCTGACTAGAGAGTCGGGTTATAAACGAACTGGGAAATACACACAAAAAAGTAGGGACCAGTTATTCGACACATCTTTTAATTTCGGTCTGTAGAAGTTATCCTTTAGCCGTGGCCGATGTATGATCTCTTGCTCCCCCTCCCTCCCCCCCCTCTCTCTCGCTCTTTCCCTCTGTCTCTCTCTCTCTCCTCTCTCTCTTTGTTTCTCTGTATCTTTCTCTCTGTCTTTGTCTCTGTCTCTCCCCCTCTCTCTCTTTCTCTCCTCTCTCTTTCTCTCTATTTCTTTCTCTGTCTCTGTCTCTCTGTCTTTGTCTCTGTCTCTCTCCCCCTCCCCCCCCCCTCTCTCTCTCTCTCTCTCTGTTTTCTCTGTCTCTGTCTCTGTCTTTCTCTATGTCTCTATGTGTCTGTGTCTGTCTGTCTGTCTGTCTCTCTCTCTCTCCAAAGCAAACTACTGATTTTGAAACCACTCGTCTTCTTTAATTAATCAGTTCATGATGTTGCGATCTTTTGCCAGAGTTAACATAGGAACATAGTCGGCGACACATGTCTACCAACATCCACTTCCGGTTTTTTTTTATTTTTGTTTTTTGTTTGTTTGTTTTGTTTTTGTTTGATACATATCATTATCTGATGATTGATGTGATTGATTCAGGGGTAAACTGTCGTTGCTGACTCTAACAAAGCTCATCCATTGGCTTATGCCCTAGCTACTTTATCTTATTTTACTTACCATTATTAATGTCTTTAGTTTATTACAAAGGTATATGGTGTGAAATTGTTGTTGTTTTTGTTGTTGGATATTTGTCTACATGTTAAAGATATTAAAAAAAAATGTTGATTACAAAAAAAAAAAAAGAAAAAAAAGGGAAGAAAACAAAAACAAACACATCCACTTCCATACCCAGTGTCCCCAAGAATAATCCGCCAGGTGAGGCATTGAACAGCTTTGATGTGGCTCCCCGCTGTCGGCTCAACCCTATAACTGTTACCCTTCTCGGACATCAGGGGCAGTGAATACTTATGATATTATTCACTGTGTTCAGGTCTCGACATAGGTATGAGGGCGGACGCTAGATTTCACCTTCTGCCTTTTCAAGAAAAGCATTCAAGAACACATCATCAACGTCATGCGAAAACAGGGCATCAAAAACGTCCATCAGTGGCGTGAACAACCTGATGAGTCCAAGTCCAATGTACGTCAAATCAATTATTTCATGTCTTGTTCTTCTTCTTTTTCTTCGTCTTCTTGTTCTTGTTCTTCTTCTTTTTCTTCGTCTTCTTGTTCTTGTTCTTCTTCTTCAGCTTTGATCGGATCTGACTGCTAAGTGAAACGTGTCGGAATATCTGTATTGATTTACTCA
>NC_134902.1:26127224-26129724 GCF_041734735.1 Babylonia areolata | reverse complement strand
GTTGCAATCGTTTTTCTTTCATATGCAATTTATATATTTTTTGGAACATTCAAAGACGTTACGGAGTTAAAAATTCCAAACGAGGTAGGCATATGTCATTTTGTGGTCAATATTCACCCCCCAAAAATAATAAATCCACATCGTTTCACTCTGTGCTTTGTAAACACGAAAAGACCATAACTGCCGTGCATATAGCCTGCTAATGTTTTGTTTACTTCCTTTCCGGCAAGTGTGGTGGCAAATTGACAGCAATTTTCTTGTTTTGGTGTAACAAATATTGATCTTAGTGTTGTAACTGTTACTCTTTGGTGTCATTATACCTTCCGACAGTCTACCACAGTCGTGGTGGATAAAAAAACAACAACAACAGCAACAACAAAACGTTCATTTTAGGGAAATAAGTACTCAAAAGCAAATAAAGCGAGCGAAGTTTGTCGTCAACAGAAACAAATCATCACACAGTGATGAAAGCTCAGTGAGTGATAAAGAGCATTCTCCACCCCTAAAATGTACCAGAAGTGAAAGTGCAACGTCCATTTCTCTGTCTGAGGTAAACATTCAAGATTTGTATAATGTATAAAGATTGACAGTGAAGAAGAAATGTCTGGGTCTGACTCTGAATCAGTGCAAGAAAATGAAACTGACAGTGTTGGTTTTGATCTGGAAACACCAGTGGGTAACAGGCTTATTCATACTGAGATTGTCAACGGAATACTACATCACAGCTGGTGTGTGGTTCATGTTTGGGCAAGTGAAGCTAGCTGAGCTCGGCAGAAAGGGTTTAGGAAGTCAGTTTGTATTTCGTTGTGAAAATAATTGTATTTCGTTGTGAAAAAAATCCGCGTAATTACCCATCTTGAGTCAATAAAACATGATAAAATTCGGTTCGTTGCGGGACGGGACACATCATTGTTGTTAAATTCTCCGGGATTATCTGTTGTTTATACAAAATATTTCTAAACCGGTTTCACTGGAATATTTCTTTCCCAAAGCTTTGATGAATATGCTGTTTTGTCATTCTTCTTCTTCTTCTTCTTCTTCTTCTTCTTCTTCTTCTTCTTCTTCTTCTATTGTTATTATTTTTACTTAGCTTGTTGTCGTGACGAGGAAACAAGAAGCAAACTATACCTCCATGTGTGTGTGTGTGTGTGTGTGTGTGTGTGTGTGTGTGTGTTTCTGCGCGCGCGCGTGTGCATATATATATATATATATATATATATATATATATATATATATATATATATATATATATATATATATATATATATGTTCTTCCTCTGATACTCGACTTCTCAGGATACCTCACGTCAGAAGTAAGACCTATGGACACAGATCGTTTTCTTTTCAATCGCCAAAGACGTGGAACAAGCTCCCTGATAACCTCCGTCATTCTGATTCCCTCGCATCTTTTAAATCTCGTCTCAAAACTCACCTTTTCCCTCAGCAATAAGTTCAATTGTGGCAGGTCCACTTCCTTTTCGTTAGGTGTGCTTGACTATGTGTGTATACATATGTATGCGTACATAACTACATGATGTATATTAATGTGTATTGTGTGTGCGTGTGTTTATGTAAGTTTGTGCCTGCCTATGTGTGCGTATGTGTTAGGGTAGCTGTTAGATACACATGTATGTTAAAATGTATGTATGCAGTGTGTGTGTGTGTGTGTGTGTGTGTGTGTGTGTGTGTGTGTGTGTGTGGTCACATTTTGGTGTGTGTATGTAACATAGATATAATGTTTTATGTCAACAAAAGCGTTTTTGCAAAGCACCTAGAGCAGATTTCTGGATAGTGTGCTATATAAGTATCCATTATTATAATATATATATATATATATATATATATATATATCTGTGTGTGTGTGTGTGTGTGTGTGTGTGTGTGTGTGTGTGTGTGTGTGTCTGTGTTTGTGTGTCTGTGTGTGTGTCTATCTGTAGGTGAGTTGAGCATGGCGGATGTGCGGGAGCGCGCACACGTGTGAACAGGAACTGCGATCGCACTTACCCGCTGGTCAATGACTGAGACACTGCTGACGTACAGTAAACAGAAACTGTCCGGAACTGCTCAGATTAAAGTTTATATTTGCACTCAGAGAGCTTTATCTCGTGACCTGCCATCCACATGACTACCATATTCACTTCCGCCAACACCGAGCGTTCACCAGCGGATAGAAAGACGAGAAAATACAGACAAGAAAACATGTGTCATTATTTCCATAGTTTATGGTGATATTTGTGATAGTTATACACGCGATTTTTTTTACACTTTAACCACGCAAGCTTCCCAGTATGGAGTGTACTGCATATGTCGTTGGATCAAAACAGACGCTTATTAAATCGCCGACTTGACTCGGTAGCAGTGCAGGGTCTCCTCTGTTTTATGGCCTCCTGGTAGACTGCTGGCGTTGAGACTGATGTAAACACACTCGGGTGTTGCTGACCATGGGTGGGGGGAGGGGTGGGGTGGGGTGGATGGGAGAGAGAGAGAGAGAGAGAGTGTG
>NC_134902.1:26097224-26114724 GCF_041734735.1 Babylonia areolata | reverse complement strand
ACAAGGAAAAAAACACATCTTGGAAGACCAAGACCAAGAACAAGAACAGCAAACAAGAACAACAAGGACAAGAAAGACAAAACAGGAACAAGAAGAACAACAAGAAAAAATAAACCCAAGAACAGGAAACAAGAAGAACAAGAACAGAAAGCAAGAGCTGCAAGAACAACAAGAAGAACAAGAACAACACGAAGCTCAGGAATAGAAACACGAGCAGAAAACATCACCAAGGATGGTGCTCGCTGGAGGCAGATTTCTGGGGGGAAAAATATATGGAATGAAATAAGATATTGATATATCAAGTATTATGATGGGTCATACATTTATGAAGATAGATACAAGATCTGGATTTTCCCAGCGCGGGCGAGAGAGAGAGAGGGGGAGCTAAGAAAGAAAGAATGAAAGAAAGAAAGAAAGAAATGAGGGCAGAAGGCAGACAGGCAGGCAGGCAGACAGACAGACAGACAAAATACAGACAGACACACACGCAGATAGACAAACAGACAGAAAGATGAACAAACAGAGAGACAGACAGACAGGACAGACAGACAGACCAGACAGACAGACAGAGAAGAGACAAAAGGACGTCGTTTTTGAGGGAAAGGGGTGCTTAATGAACGAGATCAGTGGCCTTTAGTTTCCACACCGCCAGCGAAGGACGGAGCAAACACTGATGGGCCCTGGCTGGCCGCTTCCGGGGAACCAGAGGAGCAGTCAGAGGCATTTCTGACACATGCCACATGCCGCTTGTCCGGATACCCGCTCCGCTCTGCACCCTGGCATCACTCCTTTTCCCCTCCCCCTTCCCCCCATCAACTGCGCACAGGCGCGCACACACACGGGCACGCGCACACACTCACACAAACAAATACACACAGAGGTGCATAAATGCATAGGCACGCACGCACGCGCGTGCGCGCGCGCACACACACTCACACACACACAAACACACACGCGCGCGCGTGCGCGCGACACACACTTTCTTTCTCTGTATCTCCCCCTCTCTCCATCCCTCACACACACACACACACACACACACACACACACACACACACACACACACACGTCACAAACACTCTTTCTCTCTATCTCTTCTCTCTCTCTCTCACACACACACACACACACACACACACACACACACACACACACACACACACACACACACAGAGTTCACCTTATACATAAATCAGTGAGGACTATTTTATTCACCTTAATCACACACACACACACACACACACACACACAGAGGAAAAAAAAAATCGCCTCATACATGGATCAGTGAGGACTATTGTTTCTTTTTTTTTTTCTTTCATTCTTTTTTCCACCTTAATTACCGGAAGCATCGCCCACCAGTAACTAGAAATACAGGAGTGGAAGATAAGAGGAAGAAGTTTGTTGTTTCTTGCTGTTCTTGTACTCTTGAGAGAGGAAGACGGGTGGGAGGGACGTTTGAGGGAAGGGGAGGGGAGTGATGGTGGCTGGAAGCTGTCGTCAACGCAAGAAAAACAAAACAAAAAACAACAACCAACCAACCAAACTTAAAAAAAACAAGAAAAAACAACAACAAAAAAACACGACGACAACTACAACCCCCCCCCCCCCCCCCCAACACAAAAACCCCCCACCAAAACAACCCAAACAAACAAACATGCAAGCAAGCAAACAAACAAATACATTTACAGGCGCGCGCGCGCGCGCACACACACACACACACACACACACACACACACACACACACACACACACACACACACACACACACACACACACACACACACACACACACACACACACACACACACACACACACACACACACAAACATAAAAAGGCAGACGTTTTGTTAAGCACACGAGTCGTTTGGCTTTCTCAACTCCGAACATACGTGCTCAATGCTCTACACTTAACAAATGAACCACACACACACACACACACACACACACACACACACACATGTTATTGGCTCTGTCCGTTGCATTATATAGGAAAGAGGGGAAAAAACGCAAACGTAAGTAATATTCCCCAAATTCCTCGAATTCTTTCTCTGGCTCACACGGTCACGTTCCGGGAATCCCCGAACCGTATTTGCATGATGACAAAGACATCGTGATTCTTCCAGGATTTAACACAAACATACTGGGGCCCTACGTGACCCGGCCGTTGCATCCGATCTCCATGAAACGTTGGCTTGCATCACGTTTTCAATATCAGACCCGTTCCAACTCGCGGCCTTTGCTGTGTGATGTGATCGGTCCAAAGCTTGAAGAACACAACGCGGCCACAACGTGGATTGAAAAAAACAAACAAACAAAAAACAACAACACCCCCCCCCCCCTCCCCCCCAACACCCCCCAAAAACAACAACAACAACAACACAACAACAACAAAAAACAACAACCAAAAAGCAACAAAACAAACAAACAAAAACAACAACAACAAAAAACAAACAATAAAGAAATAAATGAATAAATAGATAAACAGACTTGAATAAGTAAATGAATATCTAGATGAAAACAGATATACAATTAGATAACAAAGAAATTAATAAATACAGAAAGAAAGGGAAGCGAAATCAAAACCAAAACCAAAAAGCAATTGCTGTACTGTTTGTACATGCCGGCGATGCTCACACTGCCTAGGTTCCACACACTGTTTATTTATTTATTTATTTATTTTTAATTTCTGAATCTTGGTGACCTTGGTTTATCATCTCCATTTTACGAGAACAGCCTTTCTCTGCCTCTGTCTCTGTCGCTGTCAGAACTGCCATACTTCACTTCACAACTGCAGGGAAGCTGATGGGGTGTTTATGTATGTGTGGCAAGGGACGTTGGGTTTTGATTTTTACTTCATTGTTATTATTATTATTATTATTATTATTATTATTATTATCAGCATTATTATTATATGTAGTAAAAATATTCTTATTCTTATTATAATTAGTAGAATTCTTCTTCTTCTTCTCATTATTATCATTATTATCGGTGTATGTGAATTTTCAAACACCCTGTTTTGTTTCTTGTTTAGGAAGACCATCTGCTTGTTTGATTATATTTTTACTTATGTATGTATTTATGTATTCATATCATTTATTTGTGTATTTTAATTAATATACATTTTGTTAATTAATGAACATATTCATTTCTTCATTTATTTATTCATTCATTTATCTATTTATTTCATCATTTATTCATTCATTTATTGATCAGCAAATATAAACTGACAAAAAGTATTTCCGTTTTGAAAAGTAGCTGTTGTGGTATAACTTTTGAAGTGGACGATAAAGCGATAAAATACTATTGCCTTTCACTGTGGTATGCCCTGCCCTCTTCGTCTTCTTACTCAACCACCAAGCACATAGATAAACCAAACCATCATGTTGTTCTGTGTCTCTGCTGACCGTTAGAACGAAGCCGTTGGAACAGGACAGTCGACCACGACAACAACGACAACAACAACAACAGCAACAACAACAACAACAACAACACCCACCCACCCACACAATGCGGCAGCAATGACGCAGTTCCCCACACACCGGAAGAATCTGTTATCAGGGGACTTAAACGGGTTGGCAAATAATCAAGGGAGCTAAGAAATCGCCGTGAATCGGTCAATGGGAAGAAATGCTGTTGTACTTGTTTTGTGTTTTACAAATGAGCACACGCGCAAATACACACACGCGCACCCAGACACGTGCGCACACTGCCCCACCCACCCACCCACGCGCGCACGCGCACCCTCCCACCCACACACTACAGAGGCCTGTTCGAGAATGACAGTCTGTTTCACATTTTCACTCACACTGACTTAGTTTGGTTGTCTGTCTGTCTGTCAGACTTTAGGCTATCCTTCTTTGCCGTTTCGCACTGCACTGCTGGGCAAGTGTTTCTACGGAAATTGGAAATGCCTTTCTGCACTGTCTGCATCCAGTTTCAGTTTCAGTTTCAGTAGCTCAAGGAGGCGTCACTGCGTTCGGATAAATCCATATACGCTACACCACATCTGCCAAGCAGATGCCTGACCAGCAGCGTAACCCAACGCGCTTAGTCAGGCCTAGAGAGAAAAAAAAAAAGAAGGTACAAGGCCATCACGCCATCGATCGCCTCAAAGAAATAAAGGCAGAGGAAGGGAGCGGCCGTAAGTCTAGCATGAAAGGTAGAGCACGATGCTTTGCAAATCAAATATCGGCATCATTTCCAAACCAACATGCGCATGTGTGTGTGTGTGTGTGTGTGTGTGTGTGTGTGTGTGCGTGTACGTGTTGGGGCTCATGTACGTTTATGTGTATTTGACCGTGCTTTCATATCTGTGAAATTGCATGTTTGGTGCATATCTGTGATGCATATATGTGTGTATGTGTGAATGTGTGTCTGCATGTTTTACATTTATTTGCTTATTTATCATCATTGTTGTCTTTTAAAAAAAAAATTGCTATTATTATTATTATTATTATTATTATTATTATTTTAAAAAATATTTATTTGTTTATTTATGTACACTTATAATTGACTTCATCAAGTTCTTGCGCCTTATACATATTATTATTAGTAGTAGTAGTTCTTTTTTACGTCTGCCTCCATGATAACCATTCAGAGGCTACAGCTCCCCACGTGTCTAGGTAGATGCCAGGTGTCTTCGAGTAAATTTTGCAGACATTTTTATAGCAAACTTGGGGTCTGCCTAATGGGTCGCTTTCTCTGAGCCTGTAGGAAGTGTTCTTGGGCATTCGGCCGTCAGCTACGACGTCGCACGACATGTCCGAGCCGGTGCATGTGTCTTTGCTTCACGAGGGTGTACATGCTTGGAGTCCCATCCCTCTCGAGGACAGTGTTGTTGGAGACTTTGTCCTGCCAAGAATTGTTCAGAATGCGTCGGCGGACGCGCGGGTGGAAGTCGTTGAGCGCGTGCGCGCGCGCGCGCGCGCGCGCGCGCGCGTGTGTGTGTGTGTGTGTGTGTTTTGAAAGTTGTTTTGAATTATCTGAAAAATTCGTATATGTCACGATTTCTAAGCGCGTCAGATCATTCCTTGATAGATGAATCAATATGTCTCTGCTCAAATAAAACTTACAAAAAAATAAAATGTGTTTTACATAACGTTTCGCTAACTTTGGATGCCTAATACGTTTTCCTATGTTGTCTAATTCAAGTAATATTCAATAAGCCTTGTACGGTAGTCTTTCATTGTCACGTTGTAACAGTTTAAATCAATACTTTGACATAGAAGTATTAATGTTTATATAGAAAAAAAACCCTCCCCAAACCACCATTTACCATTTTGTTTGGGGTTCTGATTGGGTACACCTAAAATGTCTTTGCATGCTAACATAAACGATCCAGCTTATTAAACCCCCAAATTTCTCAGGAATACAAAAAAATGGGTTGTATCTTAGCATCAAATATTTGGAAAGGAAGAGTTGGCAGTCATTTTCTTGCATTTTTGAAAAAAACCAAACAAACCCAAAACAAACAAATAAAACCTGTTTCATTGCACAGCTGATTTCTTTCCATTGGTTGCTAAATGCTCAGAAACCCCTTTGTCATACTGAGCATGGTGGTAATGTTGAAACCTAGGTTGCAATAACTGTTAACTCCATCCAGTTTCTGACCATCAAGGAACCACTGTTCATTCTTTCTGAGACTTAGATATACAGAGACAGAGAAAGAAACACAAACATAAAGAGTTACACACACACACACACACACACACACACACACACACACACACACACACACACACACACACACACACACACACACACACACACACACACACACACACACACACACACAGAGAATGCGAATGCGAATGCGAATTATTCAGATTAGGTCAAGGCCCCAAACTGAGGGGGGCAAACATAAGCTACATCAATTACACAAGTAAATATTGAGATAGAACATCGAGTTATAGACAGTGACAATTGTTTTAAGGAAACATAATGAGAGAGAGGGAGAGAGTGAGAGAGAGACAGACACAGAGAGACAGACAGACAGACAAAGAAGCAGACAGAGGCGAGGACAAAGACAGAATTTCCCCTTCAGGTGTCAATCAACATCTTCGGGAGTAACAAAGTTGACAATCGTCAGGTTTTGAAGTCATTGAACCGGTACATGTTGCAAGAGCTTCTCTCTCTCTCTCTCTCTCTCTCTCTCTCTCTCTCTCTCTCTCTGTATATATATATATATATATATATATATATATATATATATATATATATATATCGTCATTAAATGAACTGGTTATTATTAACTGATATCATGGATACTCATATAGCTCCTGTCTCCGGTCAAAGACCAAGCTCTTGGCGCTTCACAAAACACGGAGTCATTTGCTCAGCAGGGTGCTTGCCTGGGTAGAGCCACACTGGATGGTGCCTTTTAGCTCTCTGCCTTCTTACACTGATTACATTTTAGAACGCATGGTGTGAATTCATTACACACACAAGAAGCCTGTATCATCAGATGACTCTTGACAAAATTAATGACAATATTGTTAGACTCGTGTGTGTGTGTGCGTGCGTGCGTGCGTGCGTGCGTGTATATTTTATCATACTGCATCGGTTCGCTTTTTGTTTCCACATTATATTTCTCGGTGTGAAATTCGGGTGCTCTCCTTCGTGAGAGCGCGTCGCCACAGTTAGCGCCACCTTAGCGCAGTGTGTGATACATTACCACCCAAAGTGTAAATTTTCTCCACATTTTTGTTAGGGACAACCCTTTTGTTGCAGTGGGTTCTTTCACGTGTGCATATAGAAATTTAATTAATCGTCACATCCCGAAAAAAAAAACACTAGCAACAGACCACCACTCAGGATCTAATGGAAGGTGCGGGAAGGAGTGACAGTCCATGGACACTCGTTCTCATCGAATGGATTATCAGGAGGCCACCGTACACTATGAAGTGTGATTTTAATTAGATGAAAACTTGAATTACCTTTCACAGGAACCAATCACTTTTACTTTCCACGAAGCATGTCGAAGTGTCGAAGTATGAAGATAAGCTTGAAGCTTTATATGTGTATTTTCTCAAATTTCATCGCCCAAGATCCACTCTTTTTTTTTTTCGTCTGTGTGAAGTTTCATTTGTCCATGTACTTTTCTTTCTCTGTTGGTTATTCACAAAACAGACTGAGAGGAACGCTGACTCGACTTAAACTACATCGAGTCATCACAGATGGGAAAAAAAAAGAAAAAAAAAGAAAAAGGAAAAAAGAAGAAAGAAGAAACATGACATACCTTCAAGTTCAGTATTCATTTCCTGAAAATGAAATCAAATGAAATCAAATTGAATATACTTAAGAGAAAAGAAAAGGAAGAAAAAAAAGAGAGTTAAATCGATAAAAGAAACGAAAGAGACAAGGAGGAAAACGGAACAGAGGAGGTCAGGGGATGAGGTGGGGGAGGGAAGGAAGGTGGTGGAGTCTCCGAAAGTCAAGGGAAGTCACTCGTTGTTCCTTTCGAAAGCAATCAACCTGTTTACCTCCCCTGCTATATTTTCCAGTTTGAATATAGTCATCTACGAAGATTTTTTTTTTTTTTTTTTTAAGCGTGAGGCCAGGGTCGTGTAGCCGACGCTGAGGAAATGTTGGGTGGACAGTCCCGGTGCAGTGATGGCTTTAGAGGTAACGCGTCCGCCAAGGAAGCGAGAGAATCTGAGCGCGCTGGTTCGAATCACGGCTCAGTCGCCAATATTTTCTCCCCCTTCCACTAGACCTCGAAGGATGGTCTGGACGCTAGTCATTCGGATGAGACGACAAACCGAGGTCCCGTGTGTAGCATACACTCAGAGCACGTAAAAGAAACCCATGGCAACAAAAGGGTTGGTCCTGGAAAAATTCAGTAGAAAAAGTCTACTTCCATTGGAAAAAACAAATAAAACTGCAGGCAGGAAAAAAAAAAAAAAAGGATGGCGCTGTAGTGTAGCGACGCGCTCTCCTGGGGAGAGAGCAGCCCGAATTTTACACAGAGAAATCTGTCGTGACAAAAAGAGAATGCAAATCCAAATACTGTGACTATACAGTTTGCATAATTCAGGGTACGTCTAGCAGCTTTACCCACCAGGGCAGGACCCTTGAACGACAGAACCGAGACATCCTTGACCATGACCCCAGAGAGATCTGTCCCTGCATGGGGAGAGGGAGCACACAGCCACGTTCAGTCCATCATCCTTGGTGTTGGCCCCAGAGACTCTTAGAGTGGCCCCGGGAAAAAGTCCCGTACCCTTCAGCACCTCCTAACCTACTAGCCGAAAGGGTCCCTGACTCGTATTGATACTGACCAGGAAAGCTGTACGAATTGGTGTGGCAGCGGTCTGTATTCAGTACACATACACATACAGACACACACAGACACACAGACACAGACACACGCACGCACACACACACACACACACACACACACACACACACACACACACACACACACACACAGAGAAAGACACACCAACACCACCACCACCACCACCACAACCACACACACACACACACACTCTCTCTCTACACCTCCCCCACCCCCTCCCCCCCACACACACACTCGCGCGCGCGCGCACACCCACACACATAAGAGCCATGACCGAGCAGTGGGACAAGAACAAGAAGAACAAGAAAGAAATGTACACAGAGAGAGAGAGAGAGAGAGAGAGAGAGAGAGAGAGAGAGAGAGAGACAGAAGGAGAGAGAGACAGAGAGACAGAGACAGACAGAGAGGGACATACAGATATAAAGACATGCGAGCAGGCAGAAACAGCCGAGACGAGCAGCTTGAAGGGAAACAACAATGTTTCGTCGTCAATCGCTTGCTTTGTTATGAAAGCCATTATTCCCCTTTAGATCATTGCATGGTTTTGCTTTTGGTCACAAAGACACCAGAAGCGTTACTTCTATACAGCTTTTATTTAATCGAGAAAAAAACAACAACAAACAAATTGAATGGAAAAAAAAGAGGAAATGACAATGGCACCACAGTTACTAACATAGGAAGGAGTTTGCATGTTGTTACATTTGTTTGATTACAGTCATATGATATAGAATACATTCACTTCTGTTGCACAACTAACGCATTGATTAATGTTAAGGACACGTTGAAGCTATATATATATATAAAAAGGAAAGGGAACACTATAAAGATTCACACAAACAACAGCTAACAGTGAAAAAACAACAACCAAACTTAACGAAGAAAACGTATCCAAAACTAATACTTAGATGATCTTAAACCAGATAGAGAGAAGTTGATCATTTTTAATGTGGTTATATTCTGATGGAATAAGTGTTTCTTCCTTTGGTTTTGAGATAATTTTATTTTCAAGGGGGTAAAAATTTATGAACAAATTTTATTTTGACTTTGGGATAACAAGGAAGACAGTTGGACATAATAATATGTTGGTGGTAATTTGATGACTATAATGGCATGCTATGCTTTGCTTTCTCTTTTTTCGGTGATTATGATAACAAGAACACAGCAGACCATATATGACACTGACACACCATAGCTGACGTGGTTTATATATATATATATATATATATATATATATATATATCTGTCACTCTTGCGGACACACACACACACACACACACACACCTTCTGTTAGAAATGCTAAACAATGTCATATATGCAACACAATGTCATTTTGTTAGAAATTTGCACAATCTCTGTAATTCTGTTAGAAATCTACACAATGTCTGTTGTTTTGTTAAAAATGATACACGATGTCTGTCATTCTGTTAGAAATGCAATACAATGTCTTTTATTCTGCTAGAAATCTACACAGTGTCCGTCATTCTGTTAGAAATGCTACACACATTCTTTTAGAAATCTATACAATATATGTTGTTCTGTTAGAAATGCTACACGATGTCTGGTTTCACATCGATTCCTCATAGACGTTCCTTTCGTCATCATCAGCATCATCAGGTGACGTCACGGGACCTCCAACGTTGTAATAGGAAGACTGTGTGTTCCCTCCCACGTTGTAGTATGAAGCCGCGTCCGTCTTGCTGACGTCACACACAGACGTAGCGATGACGTCATGGTGTCCCGTCCCTTGCAGACTGCTGTAGGGATTAGGGGGACTCAGTTCTCCGGTGATGTCGTAGAGGGATGGAGCGATGACCTCATCTGGAGCGTGTCCTGGTCAACAGTGAATAAAACTGCACTGGTAAGATAAATATACTGATCTCCCCTTATCTTCGCTTCCTGTGAAAATGGTGTCTTGCAGAAACAAGAACACATACAGACGCTATATTGAGCGAGATCGTTTTCAAAACACGATTTGATGAGGATGGGGGATGATAGTGTTGATGATGATGTTTGTTATTATTCTTATTTACACCATCATCACCATAGTAAATAGCTGTCTTGGTCAACATGTGTCAGGGCAAAATGTTTGTTTTCTTTGGTTGTTTCACAAACTGTTGGTTTCTGAATTATCTAGTGGAATATCCTTTATATTTCGGTCTTTTTTTTATTACTATATTTGATATTCATAATTCGTGACATGAAAAACACACATTTCAAAACATATAACCAGAGAAAAAAAAAAAAAAAAAAAAAAAAACCTTCTGATTTTGTTTTTAACACCTCAAACTGAGAATAATGATTTTTACTCACAATAACTGTCAGCAGACAGGTTTCACAGACAAACCAGTCGACAACAGAATACGGGTTTGATAACTTCTAGAACATTCCACCATTAAAAAGGGACACTTGAACTGATAACAAGAGCAATCAAGGTGAAGGAACTATATTTTGACATCATTACCATTGGCCGAATATGTTAGGAGTGTTTCTTCCCTTTTAGTTTTAACCGAAAATCTATTGATGAATTGCTGTCTGTGATATACGTACTCGGGCACCGCCTCAGAGCCAATGAGCTAGTCACAGCATATATATAAAGTCACTCAAGGGGTTATAAATGATTACAACTTCCTCCTCACTTTGACCGCGTCAGGTATCTGTCTATCACACACACACACACACACACACACACACACATACACACAAACGACAACAAAACAAACAAAATGAGCACTAATTAATCAATGTTGGCAGAATATTTTGTCTAAATCCAAATAAGAAACACACTGAAGTGTACCCATGTTCGAACAGTGAAGTCAAGCCAGCTACTTTCCCATCTCCTCGTTCTAGCTCAGCCCACACAGCCACAGTCCCTGTGGTGACCAAGGCTTCAACTTACCACCAGCAGTGTCCTCAGCTGGATCAGCAGTTCCGGGAGTTGGAGCAATAGCATCTGTTCCCATCGTCCGTGTCTCCGCTCTTTTCCTTTGGAAAGAAAATGTATGGAACCACTAAGGGGACAAACGTGGAAAGGTTAGATAAAAAAAAGACAAAGAACAACGACAAGAATAATAAATAACAGGCTCTCACTTCTCCCCCCGTACCCGTAGAAGAGGAATAGAAAATTCAAACCGGTGAAAACAACAGTGAAGAGGTCTTTGCTCAAACAATACCAGTAATACAAGTAATGATTTCATTCCCTTATCAAGCAATTTGAAAAGAGAAAAGAGATACTCACATAAAATGTACACTATTGTGCAATGTATGGAGCCACTTAGGGGACAAATGTGGAAAGCTTAGTTTTTTTTTAAAAAAAGACAAAGAACAACGACAAGAATAATAAATAGCAGGCTCTCACTTCTCCCCCCGTACCCGTAGAAGAGGAATAAAAAATTCAAACAGCGATAATGAGCTCTTTGCTCAAACAATACCAGTAATACAAGTAATGATTTCATTCCCTTATCCAACAATTTGAAAAGTGAAAAGAGATACTCACATAAAATGTACGCTATTGTGCAAGAAAAAAAGGAAATAAAAAGACAAATTTAAATAAAAGCAAAATAACAGCTGCAGTCTCAGGCACCGCATCAAATATTCACCTCCTACCAGTTTTTTTTTTTTTTTTTTTTTTTTTTTTGAGCTTTCGTTTTTAATGCATTGCGACGCTTCTAATTTTTAATCAAAACATTTTTTTCCATACACCCATTGCACCTCATCCTCTATACCTCACTGTTAGCCATGCTTCAAAGAATGCCTGGTAGAGCTATAAACAGAAAGACTATACAGCACTCACGTGCCAGTGTGTGTCTTCAACCTCCGCCACATGATGACCACAACAGCCCCGAGCAGAGCTGCAACAGCCACCAGTGCCACTGCCAGAGCTATGACCGTGCTACTCGGCTTGTCCTCAGCTTCATCATCAAGCCCTGACGCAGCTGACGATGAAGATGATGATGTCAGATACGCTGTCACAGATGCAGAGAAAGACAAGGACAATGAGACAAAGAGGAAGATAAGAGAAAGAGGCAGGATACCGCTGACGTGTGTTTTGGTGGTCTTCACCGCAGTGGTCATGACAGACTGTGGGAGTATAATTCCTGGCACTGACTGTACTGACAGCTCGTGTATACACCCCTTTTCAATGATTTTCTTCTTAATTCTGCTGTCTGACTCTCCAGTTCGCAATATTTGTATGGAATATCGTTCGTGTACGTTTCGATTAATTTCTCAGAGTAAAACATTCATTACCATAGTATCTCTATGTCTGTTTTTGTCTCTCTCTGTCACTCTCTCGTTTTCTTTCCCTCTCTCTCACACACACATTCAGACCCCCCACCCCCTCGCCCCCACCACACACACCCACACACTACTATAACATCATATAAAACCCTCTCCCTGTTTACGTGTGGCTGACGTGGAGTGGTCCTGACTGTGTGATGAACCCTTCAGTGTCGTCCCCCAATGCAGTGGATGTTGGTGGTGAAGATACAGGACTTGTACTGACAGCTGCTGATGGAATGGAGCATTGTGTGTTTGCTGGTGGCTGGCTGAGGACTGATGGCCTCACCACGCTGTTGGAGGAGGACGTCACGGCGGTACTCGGGGCTACAGTGCAAACTCCTGTCCTCTTATGTCGGGAGAATTTTGTGACCACCACACTGACCTGTCCTGTGGAGCTTGGTTGTTTCTCCACCTTGAACAGGATCTGCCGAAACATGCACAGCGATAGATTTACACCTGGTTTGTTAGCAACAGCAGTGGTGGGCACACTGAGAATGATACCAAGGACTATGCTTACAATACTGGTAATGATGGCGAACACCACGACAGTGATAATGATTATGATGACGATGGTGATAATCATTATGATGACGGTAATGATGGTGATGTGGTGGTGATGATGACGATGATGGTGACGATTATTATTATTATTATTATTATTATTATTATTATTATTATTGTTGTTGTTGTTGTTGTTGTTGTTGTTAGACAATGATGCGATGATTATGTTGACAAAGGGGAAGACGTGGTCAACGTTACCAGCGAGATGTAAAGCTTGCCAGAAACTTATGAAACTGCAAACGACATAAACTGATAAAAAGATAAACAGACATATGGCTAGTTGACTGGTCACTTAATTGAATGGTTATCTAATTACTTAGCTAGCTGTGCAGTTAGTTAGTTAGTTTTACTTGAACGTGTTCACATAATCTGGACCAGAGGTAAATCACAAACAAATATAGGCCTAGGTACTGTTTTCAAAGTGGCGGATACAGTCATCTGTTGTTCTCGGACAATGGCGATGATCAAGTTTTCCACAGGCAGTGGTTTTAGCAGGAAACCAAATCCCACTCCCATACCCCACCCCTTGAAACGATATCGGGCAGTATGTTTCTTGTTTATTGTAGTTGTTGTCGTAGCTGCTGTTGTTTTTGTTGTTGTTAACTCTGCTGCTTCTGTTGTTGTTGCTGTTGTTCTTGTTTGTGTTCTATTTTTTTGCTTTTTTTTTCTTCTCGTCTACTTAGATGCACATTTGTTTTTACTTAGAAGTAACACAGCATATTCTGATGACTTAAACAACGATTCGTTTAGAAAGAAATTACAGTAACATATTATGCAGTGGATTAGTTGTTGGTTTTTTATATTGAGTTTGGCAGTCAAAAACTGTTTTTGTGATGTTTTTACCCCTGATAATGCATTTGTTATTGTGATTGACAAATTACAGTCATTTGAACACAGGGTCCAGAACTGCACCAGTCAGGTGGTGTGGTACTCATGTGTGTCCTTGTGGTGCTGCACGGTCTTCCTCTCCCTTGTCCTCAGCACTTTATGTCACCTGTACCTTTGTACTGAAGGCTGTTGGACCACTTCACGCACCACCACCACCACCACCGCATCATCCGCCACAGTTAAAAATCCATTAGCTACGATGGTGAAAATGATGATAATAAATGGAAACATCATAATGACGTTGCTTTACCTTGTATGCTGCACGAACTTGTAAAGGACACACACCATTCAAGTTCCCCCCTGGAGTGGAATATCTCCACACTGCCACTGTCCTGTTCTCGTCCAGCAGTTGAACAGAGACTGTCAGGTTAGAACTGCTGGGCAGGTCATAATTGAACCGAAGACAGTCCGTTCCGTTTGATTCCGTTGGACTGATGAGTGGTGAAGTCCATTGAGGTTCGTCACCATTGGATGCAGAACTCACAAAAAGTTTATCTGTTGCCAAAATGTCAACCAGTTACCAATAGGATGAATCACCGATATACTAGTCATGATTATCTATTACACAACAGCTCCTTTCAACGATTGTTTATAGTATACCAATGATAAGATAATCTTCCGGACTAAGCCGTATTTCCGGATCATGAACTGTTTATTTTGTTTAGGCTCTAATCCAGAAATTATTTTTGGGCTCTTTCCAGTTATTTTTCTGGATGTTTTGTTTGAGGCATGTCATAATTTTTCTTGTTCGCAATTAAAATTTAAGAAAACCTCATTCTGAACAGAACAGAAAATTAATAATGACAACTTCATCATGAACGTGTTTACTGCATATGGATATACTAATTGGGATTCTGAAAACTAGAATGAACAAAAAGTGACAAAAAAGTGAATCGACGGCACCTCAGCTACAAAGCTTACTCAGTTTCAGTAGGCCTAGTGTACGCGGGTGTGCGCAGATCTGTGGAAAACGGTGACATGTAGCGGTGTGCCTGAGGCGAAGGCAACGTCTCTACCGTGTACTTGACAAAAACATAATATATTGATAATATTCCAGATGTATTAAAATAGCGTGATATAAATGGTGCTATCACCAAGATAAGTAAATTTGAAAAACAAGTTTATATCTTGCTTCCAAAATGTTTTGGTTCAATCCCGCCCCAGTACTTTCTTTTTAGTTTCATGTTATCGAAAACAGAACATATATTTAATGATTTTGTTCTGTTGATTTTTTTTCCCACGTGATTCATGTATTGGATAAAGTGTGTATCACGATGAATGTTGAAGGCCTTGCCTCTGTAGTTTATAAGGTGACATGTTGCGCATACTGTTCACATTTATCTCAAAGCATCCTTTCCAGTCGTCCTTTCACGTGGAATGAACTTATCATTCTCCCCCCTCTGCATTCTGGCAAAATCATTCTTGTTATTTTGGTACATGGCGTTTAAGAGGATAGCGAGTAGAGCTGGTTACAAAATTCACGTTGTGAGCAGGAGATGATTAGGAAAATCACCACACTGTATTCTACCTATCATATGTTTAGAAAATATATACGATGGTTAACAATACGATCTCATAAGTAACTCAGTCCATTGAAACTGCAAAATAGGAAAATTACCACACTGTAATCTAACTATCATATGTTTGGAAAATATAAACGATGGTTAACAATATGATCTCTTATAAGTAACTCAGTCCATTGAAACCGCAAAATCAATAGCATTAATTTTCCAAACAGACTCAGTCCTACCTGACCATGTGCACAATCCTGGATCCACAGAGACGGAGAACACTTTCACTCGGCCTCCTCCTCCACCGTACGCTCTGAATATGACCTGGAAACAAAAACAAAAACAACAACAACATAGCACAATCAATGGAATACCACAGGGCACTCCCACCGCTTTATGTACTGTTCAATAGTGATCGTGTCACCATCACAAGAAACAACAATAAAAACCATCACAAGAAACAACAATAAAACCAATTGCTGTGATGCCTCTCCAATGAATTTCAGTTGAAACACACACACACACACACACACACACACACACACACACACACACACACACACACACACACACACACACTTGGTGTACATAAAAGAACAATGGTTCTCCCCGTTTTAGGAGAATTAGGAAGATTTCCTGTTAGCCTAAAATAATATGTCAAGTTATTGGCTATTGGATTACACATATTAGAGCTTCCTCAAAATTCATTTGTATACACAACATATAACTGCATGTATTGTCAAACAAATGAAAATGTTCAGTTGATACTTTTCATAAGAAATGTATTAACTAGCACTGGATTAGATCATGTTTGGAAAAATCAGTTCACTTTTAGTATTAAAAGATTAAAGTATGCTGCATCCAAGAAGCTTGAAAATGAATATATAAAATTTTGGAAACAAAAACATGACAGTTCATCTAGATTAGCATTTTACAAGAACGCTGTGGCAAATTATAAAGTTCAACCGTATTTAAAGAACACAGCAAATACACAACACAGGAAAGCACTGACCATGTTAGGAATCAGCGCCCATGACTTACAAATCGAACTGGGGAGATATAAAACCGAAAGAACAAAGACTGTGTGATACTTGTAACAGTTTAGAAGATTAGATTCACCTTTTAGACAATTGTGTAAAGTACAATACTTACAGACACAGATTCCAAATAGATATATGTCGTCCAAATGCAAAGCCTAGTGAATTGATCCTTCTAACTTAAATACAGCCAAGGCTGGCGAAATTTGTTCATGAATGTTTCTCTTCTTAATATGTTCATGTTTATGTTTCATTGTGTCTTATAAACGTTAAGGTTTTATGACAATAAAAAGTATTCTATTCTAGTCTATTCTATTCACACACACACACACACACACACACAGAGAGAGAGAGAGAGAGAGAGAGAGAGAGAGAGAGAGAGAGAGAGAGAGAGAGAGAGAGAGAGAGAGAGAGAGGTGAAAAAGCGCGCACACATATTGTGTTTAAGTATAATATAACAAAATAACAACAACATCACAAAATAAGCCAACATGCACAATAACAACAACACACTAATAGACGCATTCACCAAAAAGTTATATATTTCAAACTGTTTTTTTACTAACGTTAGCTAGTTATGTGCTGAATAGTCCAGTTGGTTGTTTACTGTAGGTCCCCACATGAACCTTTTTTCAAATAATAATCTACAGAAGTAGTGCATACAATATTTGATTACTGATTTTTTTTTTCCTATTCCGCTTCCCCGTCCCGCCTCTCACACACACCCTTCCAATATTATGTTTTTTCTTTCTCCAGTCACTGACACTCACCCTCTCTATAGTTTCCGCATTATGCTCTCTCTCTCTCTCTCTCTCTCTCTCTCTCTCTCTCTCTCTCTCTCTCAAAAAAAAAAAAAAAAAAAGAAAAAAAAAGAAAAAAAAAGAAAAAAAGAAAAATGGTATTAGTGGAAAGTTGTGTTGTGTGAAAAGTA
>NC_134902.1:26087224-26089724 GCF_041734735.1 Babylonia areolata | reverse complement strand
GAAGATCGACTTTATCCTAAGATCTGTACAACCTCCTTCCCTCGAATACAAAATTGCTGAAATGGGGGAAAGCAGAGGACCCTGCGTGCCCACTCTGCCATGGCAAACGAACAGCGGAGCATGTCTTCAGCTCATGCAAAGTGGCGTTAAGCCAATGACGGTACACACGGAAGAACAACCAAGTGCTAAAAGAAATTGCACACGTGGTAAGCACTGTCCAAGCAACACCCACACCACCAGAAGTTCCAGTAGAGTTCCTCTATGCCGAAGGCAATAAATCTGGCCAGGAGCAGCTGTAACATCCAAAGCATGAAAACGTGGGCTGGTTGATGGTGTCAAAGATTTGGAATGCACAGTTCACCTACCAGAGGGGAAGAGACACCTGGAAATCATCAGCAAGAGCGGCATGAGACCTGACAAAGTACTCTACTGCAAGGCAACGTAACAAGCGATTCTGAATCAGCTCACTGTGCTATACAAAAGCAGAATGGAGGAAGCCCACATCTACAAAACCGAAAAGTATGCGTCTAGACAGCAGCCTCAGAGAATCTGGCTTCCAAACCAAAGTCCTCGCCATAGAGATTGGTGCAAGGTTTGTGAGCGATTCTACCCACAGACTCATGGAGCAGCTGTCGATTTCTGTTAGAGAGAAGACAAGAGCTCCCAATTGTCACAACTCATGACAATCTCGTGGGGAGTGTTTTGTACATGCCCTTCCCCACTCGCTCTCCCCAGCTTGTCTTTTTTGTATATGTGACTCCCGGTTGTACGTTTTTCACGTGCAATCGTGGAGTCATGTTGCGTTCCTGTCACTGCTGAACAGAGGTTCAAGCCTTTCTGTTCTGTCAGTGACACTTCTCTAGGCTTTTCGCCCGCGGCCTTCTTGGAGGAAGGTCGTGCCTGTTTGGTTCGGGGCTTTTTACCCAGCTGGTTGGCACCTTCATGTGAGGATCGCTTTTCCTCCTGGTGGCCATGCTTCTATGTTCTGTGTGCTCCAGCTCAGAGGGAGTGCCCTGCTGGACGTGTCTCGTCTTTGTTTTGGTTTTTTATTTCCAGCGTCAGGGTAGTGGTACCCGGTTGGCAGTTTGCAGCGTCCCACTTCCTGCACCATCTCTTCTTCAGCCTGTGTTGGCCAGGCGGCGTTGTTGCTCCTTCTGCTGCTGACTGCTGTCTTCAGTCCTGCTGCCCTCTTCTCATCACTGTCATCGTTTGTTCACTAGTTTCGTCGTTTTTTGGTTTTCATCTGTCTTCAGTTTTCGCCGTTCAAGTCATCGTCTTTTCTTGTGTTGTGCAGTGCTTCAGTTTATCTATTCGTCAAACGTCCTTACGTCCTTAATTCATTAGCATTCTCCGGACTGACTGCTGCTGGACGGCCGTGTCTTAAAGCTCTGTGCTTTGTGGATTTTTTCTGTGTGTGTGTGTTATTTATCCATTCTGTCAGCGTAGTTATCATTTCTTGCTAAGATTGTAGTTTTATTAGTCAAGTTCTGTGTGTGACTGAATAAATGTATGTAAACCCTGAATTATTTTAGTCTGTGTTTGTGTTGTCTGGGTGTTAGTGCTGGGTTGGGTGGGGGTTTCTAGTCTGCTCTCTTCTAGAGCGTGACACCAATGCAATGGCAGAAGCAGCAGAAGAGTTCCAGCTGGTTCTGGTCGAACTATGCGTATAATGGCTCAGTGGTTAAAGCGTCTGCCTGAAAGGTGATTCAGTCCTGAAGGTGCAGTTTCGAACTTGCTGAGGACCATGTTTGAAAAAACAAGGCGGCAATACAAGGGCATACAGAAGTCATGACCTGGGTACGAGCCAGCCCCCTCAGAGTGTAAGGAGTTATGGGCCGAAACACTTGACTGAGGGGCGCTTCTTCTCTGAAGAACTTGTATTGTCCAGCTCTCCGTAGAGTTTCTTATCACACCACTTTACGTTGTATGGAGCTGTGAAAGAAATATACTACACAAATGTACTATATGTTCGAGGCAACCATTTCTACACCGAGTTTTTCAATTCCCAAGAGGTGTCTAAGTGTGCTGCTTACTTAGATCACTCATGTAATCATTATTTATCAGTGAACTGGCCGTGGAACGGTAAAGGAGAAGAAAACATGGAACAGAAACGATCCTAGGACCTGTTTAATTATTTATGTTTGTTCTTGGAAATGATGTAGTTCTGTCTGATAATGTTGTTGAACTAAAAATGAAAATTAAATGTTTGCAAACAAAAAGCAAGACTGACAAGTCAGCCTTCACAAGGAAGTGGTTGTCATCACAAAAATGACCACTGAGAGAATGTAGGTTCGAACACTTATAGGGATTTTTTCAGCCTGTGGACGGCACCTACCCAGAGCAGGGTGTGCTATGGGCTCACATGGGTAGACTGGGAACATACAATTGAGCGTCTTCCACTTTACAGATGCATTCGGGAAATGTTGCTAGAATTTACTGACCAGCACAGGTGTCTGTGCCTGCAGGGCCTGTTTGACACCGTGATATGTTGTCAAGAGAA
>NC_134902.1:26047224-26077224 GCF_041734735.1 Babylonia areolata | reverse complement strand
GGCCAACGCTCAACCGATTCTGTCTCGGCACATTCTATCACAGTGAGAGCATAGAAAGAGAGCACGCAGAGAGCTGATGACTTTCTAATGCCCAGGCATGGCGATAGAACTGTTATAACCAACAGAACGGGACAGACACGTCATCAGATACGGCATTGTAACATTGTCAGGTTTTTCTCATGGTTTAACCCAGGTATTACCATAGAAAGAAAGAAAGAAAGGAAAAAAAAGAAGATAAAATGCTATTGCGTTTATGTCATGAAGAACAGAACCATTTGCAGTGATTTTAAAACAATGCATATTCTGAATTTCCGTATATGAGAGTACGGAGCTCTTTAGTAAATAGTATATGCATTTGCTCATGAAGCTGTTCCGAAGAAATACAGCTTTTAAAGAAATCAGACATGAAGCAAGAGGAAGCAAGACCCAACCATATCAGGAGATAACTGATAAATATATTGAATGACGTGGGAGTGAATGTGTTTCATTGCAGTACTGCATTCAAGATGGATATTCCAGAAGAAAATCCCGCACTATGTGTGTGTGTGTGTGTGTGTGTGTGTGTGTGTGTGTGTGTGTGTGTGTGTGTGTGTGTGTGTGTGTGAGTGCGTGTGTGTATTAATTTTTTTTTTTTGTTTTTTTTTTGTTTTGCTTTTTATTTTATTGTTATTATTATTTATATATTTATTTTATTTTAGTGTCAGATCACGTACAAGCCGGGCAGAAAAGTCCTGGTACCTGTCCTAGCAGTGACTATTACTACTCAGTCCTGGAGTCCCCATGGCTTCACGTCACCCATCACTCATGTCTCAAGTTCTCCTATAGCAGAGAACGTCCTGCTGCTCTGGATGTGTTCCTGGACCATGGGGATGGAGGGATCAGTACTGTCCTCAACAGATCGAACAACATTGCTGGTTACAACATCAGGCCTGACGTGGAGAGGGATGTGGATCCTGGCGTTAGAAAAGTATGGAAAGCTCTCTCTCTCTCTCTCTCTCTCTCTCTCTCTCTCTCTCTCTCTCTCTCTCTCTCTCTCTCTTTGTCTGTCTGTGTTGTGTGTGCCTGAATGGATGACGGGGTAGGTGAACGAGCACACGCGCTTGTGTGTGTGTGTTTGTGTATTTGTGTGTGTGTATGCATTTGTGTGTGTGTGTGTGTGTGTGTGTGTGTGTGTGTGTGTGTGTGTGTGTGTGTGTGTGTTCTCTTTAGGTGCCTGTCTAGAACGAGGCTACAACACACATAGCAAAGGTAAGGGGTGTATGGAAAAGTATGGAAAGCTCTCTCTCTCTCTCTCTCTCTCTCTCTCTCTCTCTCTCTCTCTCTCTCTCTCTCTCTCTTTGTCTGTCTGTGTTGTGTGTGCCTGAATGGATGACGGGGTAGGTGAACGAGCACACGCGCTTGTGTGTGTGTGTTTGTGTATTTGTGTGTGTGTATGCATTTGTGTGTGTGTGTGTGTGTGTGTGTGTGTGTGTGTGTGTTCTCTTTAGGTGCCTGTCTAGAACGAGGCTACAACACACATAGCAAAGGTAAGGGGTGTGGTTAATTTTCTTTCCTTTTTTTTTTTTTTCGAAATATTGGTGGTGTTTAGTGGCGACTGAGGTGGACGAGGCATTAACTACACTACTAATAACATATATCACAAGCTTCCAACTGCATGATGAATCATCTCTCTCTCTCTCTCTCTCTCTCTCTCTCTCTCTCTCTCTCTCTCTCTCTCTCTCTCTCTCTGCTAAGGAGCCAGAATCAGTAACTCATTTTTTGTTTGATTGCCAAGGTTACTCTGATATCCGTAGGACGTATTTCCCTTGTTTCACCCTTTATATTGGAACAGATAAAACGGTCTTTAAATTATTTAATGTTAACTCCCCAGAACAGTTATTTAGTTTGTCAAAATTCGTTGTTCAGGCCTTTAGGAAAAGAGCATTAGCAGAAAAGCACTAGAATGATTATCACGGCGTTTAAGACCCACTTCGAATAGTATGCAATGTGATCGTTTCCAGTCGAGTTAATGCATGTGTTTATTTTCGTGCGTTGAGACGCATGCGTGCAAGTGTGCACACGTAGAGTATGTGTCTGTGGGAGTGCGTGGGTGTGTTTGTGTATGGAAGGGTGGATGTGTGAGTGTATATGCGGGCATGTGTAATTAGAGTGTGGGTAAGAATGTGTGTGTGTGTGTGTGTGTGTGTGTGTGTGTGTGTGTGTGTGTGTGTGTGTGTGTGTGTGTGTGTGTGTGTGTGTCCGCGTGCGCGCGCTACGGTGTGTGTGAGAGTGTGAATTTGAGTGTGTGTTAGGATGTGTGTGTGGGGGGTGGTGGTGGTGGGGGGGTATGTATGTGCGCGCGTGTGTGTGTGAATGGATGAGTATGAGAAAGAGTATGTTTGGATTCCTGTTTTATTGTGTAAAGGGTTAGTGTGTGTGTGTGGGTGTGTGTCTGTATGATGACTGACTATAATGCACATGTGGCATTTTTGAATGAAATCTGGCGGGTTTTTTTGTTTGTTTGTTTGTTTGTTTTATGTATATTCTCACACATGATAGGGGCTGTTGGCCTGAGTCATTAAAGCCGTTCAGCGTTCAGTGTTTTCTCTCTCTCTCTCTCTCTCTCTCTCTCTCTCTCTCTCTCTCTCTCTCTCTCTCTCTTTTCACACTATTTGATTCATTTTGTAATATTTTTGTTAGTGGCCCACTCCTTTGTTATTGGCCGGAGGCCTAACAAATAAACCCTTGTCTTGTCTTCTCTCTCTCTCTCTCTCTCTCTCTCTCTCTCTCTCTCTCTCTCTCTCTCTCTCTCTCTCCTTCTCTAATCATTCCAGTTCATTGACATATAACCTTGGTGATGTGATTTGGACAATGGGATCTATGAAACATTTTAGAAAACCGATTCTCTTGAATAGCATGGAAGATGACATCATTTTCGTTTTCTGTTTCTAGGTCATATTCAGAGCGTACGGTGGAGGAGGAGGAGCAGGCCGTGTGAAAGTGTTCTCTGTCTCTGTGGATCCAGGACTGTGCACATGGTCAGGTAGGAATGATTTTATACTGAACAACATATTTCGTACAATGTTATCTGACTATACTTGTGTACTGCTATTACTTATCATTTCATCCTGATATAATTCGATAATGTTTCCAATAAAACGCTACTATAGGAGCTGTTTATTTGAATTAATTGTCTGGGGATCGGCACAGGAAGGCGGAGACCAGACCTCTCCTTCCGCCATTTCAATATTCCCAACCGAGGTAGATTGAGAAGAAGTCGAAATAAAGTGCCTTAACCAAGAACACAACACCATGCCGAAACACAGACTTGAACACAGGTCACTATTGAACACTGGAGCAGAATCGAATTTTCCACAACGTCCCCATAATAGTTAGAAAAAAAAACAAACCCTCTGAAATTCCCCAGTCTCTTGTTTTAAGTTTTCTTTTCTCCAGTACGTAATCCTTTATCAGAAACCCTTGCTCAGTGACCTTTTCGTGTTATTTTATTTTATATATTTATCTTTGTTGTTGTTCTTCTTCTTTCTTTTTTTTTAAAAAGAAAACAACCTCAAAATGGTGATTGATACTGTATTTTGCGTGTCAGAAGACAAAGAGGAGAAAGGCTGACTAGGAATAAGATGATAATGTGGGACGTAAATGTGTCTCTCAGAAATACGGTGAAAGAATTTGAGAGGGGGAAGAGAGAGAGAGAGAGAGAGAGAGAGAGAGAGTGAGAGAGAGAGAGAGAGAGAGAGAGAGAGAGAGAGAGAGAGAGAGAGAGAGAGCAGAACGACCGACGGACAGACGGACAGACAGAAAGGGAATATAAATTTCATGCTTGGTCAAGCCTTACATAAGATAGTTTAACTACAACTGAACATAACTTTCTGTTGTTTCGCCTTTGTGTGATCACGTTTCAAAGGTAACTCTCCATAGCATTCCGGTCAGTTTCTTAAAGTACGGACACTGTAATTTGAGTTGAAGAAAAGTATTAACATATCTGGTGTAAAACCCTCAATCTAATCTCTACGGAGTTTTACTCAGAGGTTATTCAGGGCTAGCCTCGATTAATCCCCATGACACACACACTCGCGCGCGCGTACACATACACACACACACACACACACACACACACACACACACACACACACACACACAACCACCCCCCCCCCCACACACACACACACACACGCACACACACATACGCGCACACACACACACACACACACACACACACACACACACACACACACACGTAACAACCCTGCTGCGCTCGCAGACACGTGTATTCAGGTATATGTGCACAAGACAACAACACTCATTTTTTGCAAGCAGGAAACTCAAATTCAAGTAAATTATATATTTAAAAAAAGATGTGCAACGTAGCCTAAACTATCCCAAAATGTACTATCAAAAGTATCTATCATTTTGTTGCGTTTTGTTTGTTTCGTTAATGTTATATTAGTCAGTTAAAGAGTTGAAAATGATGTTGCATTTTGCGTGTCAGAAGACAAAGAGGAGAAAGGTTGACTAGGAATTAGATGATAATGTGGGATGTAAATATGTCTCTCAGAAATACGGTGAAAGAACTTGAAAGGGGAAAGACAGACAGACAGACAGACAGACAGACAGACACAGAGAGAGAGAGAGAGAGAGAGAGAGAGAGAGAGAGAGCAGCAGCAGCAGAACGACCGACGGACAGACGGAAAGGGAATATAAATTGCATGCTTGGTCACGCCTTACTTAAGATAGTTTGATTATAACTGAACATAACATTTCCTTACCCTAAAGAAAGGGACGTAATATTAAATCCTGAACCTTGACCAATCGTCAAGTGTCCTCAACACTTAGCTATACTACAAGCACAAGAAATGTCAACCATACACTACATTGATGTAGTATGGTCGTTATACTGTCACTATGTGTTCATTTGTCTGTCCGTCAGTATCTCTACAACATTTAACCACTGTCTGCTTTCAAGCGACATTTTGGGGGGATGGGAGGAGGTTGAGGATAAGTATTTCGATTTTTCTCATTTCATTTTCTTATTTCCGTTTGCTTGCGTGTTTTATTATTATGTAGCTTGGAGAGCTTACGCTATAAGAAACTGCACTATAGGCTTATAAGTTCCCTATATAATGGGGCAATGATGATGATGACAACGTTGATACATCGCGATATATATTCAAATTAAGAGCAACCCAAAGCAAGCAAGCATACAAAGAAAGTTATGTCACAGATGGTTACATCAATTTTGGTATAAATAATCGTTAAAAGAGCCATTGTGTAATACATTATCATGACTGATATATCGGTGATTCATCCTAATGGTAACCAGTTGACATTTTGGTAACAGATATACATATCATGAGTTATGCATCGGATGGTGACGTAATACAGTGGACTTCACCACTCATCAGTCCAACGGAGTCAAACGGAATGGACTGTCTGATCTTCTTTTGTACTCTGCCCATCGGTTCTAACTTGACAGTCTCTGTTCAACTGCTGGACGAGAACAGGACAGTGGCAGTGTGGAGATATTCCACTCCATGGGTGAACTCCAATGGCGTGTGTCCTTTACAAGTTCGTGCAGCATACAAGGTAATTCTACAACATTTTCTAAATTTCCATCCATCATCATAACCATCAGCCCCATCCACATGTAATATGCAGCTTCTGTTCATACGTGTGTGTGTGTGTGTGTGTGTGTGTGTGTGTGTGTGTGTGTGTGTGTACAGTGCGTGCATGTGTGAGTATGCACAAGTTTTTATATTGACATGCTCTTGAATGTATCCTAATTTCTACTGTATATGTGTTTGTGTATGATTTTCGATTTATGTTTGTATCTTGTTATGTACTATCCCCCCCCCCTCCCCCCGGCTGAACAGAGGTGGGGGTGTACACTAATACTGATGTGATCCTGTTTTCTGGATGCTGAAGCAGAGATGGAATACTGTGAAAGGGGGTACATTTTGTTTCGTCATATCAAACAGCTCCCCCAAAATTACAATTTATCAGTATAGGCTCACAGTTGGGGAATCACGTCCACTTCTCTGGTCAAGAATAGTTTATTATTAAGCCCCAACAGATATAATATATATATATTGTGAGTTTGTGCCATATGAATACTATTATAATTATGATTTTATAATAATAACAACAAAATAACGACAATAACAACTATAATCATAATAGTAATGATGATGATGATGATGATGATGATGATGATGATGATGATGATGATAATAATAATAATAATAATAATAATAATAATAATAATAATAATAATAATATGTATAATTGTTATTTTTTGAAAACGAACAATTATCATGATCATCATCATCATAATCATAATCATCATTCTTATTTTTCTTCTTATCAACATCATTCTTCTTCTTCTCATGATGATGATGATGATGATGATGATGATGATGATGATGATTATCATCATCATCATCATCAATATTATTATTGCTATTATATTAGCATTATGATGATGATGATGATAATAATCATCATCATTGTTACTACAACTACTACTACTTCTACTACTATCATTACCGCTATTATCACTATTATTGTTAACACGATTCTCATGCCCAGAACTACCGTCATCACTATTATTCATTGTCACGACTTTCACTTTAAAATCTGGACTGCTCTCCCCAACGACACATTATCCGCGAAAAGGGCAATTTCACTTGAGCTTAATGCAATGCAATGCATTCGATTTTGTGTGTGTGTTTGCAGATCCTCTTCAAGGGGGAAAAACAGCCAAGCTCTACAGGACAGGTCAATGTGACGGTCAAACAATTCTCCCGACATCAGAGGACAAGAATTTGCACTGTTTTCCCGAGTACCGCCGTGACGTCCTCCTCCAACAGCGTGGTGAGGCCATCAGTCCTCAGCCAGCCACCAGCAGACACACAGTGCTCCATTCCATCCTCATCAGCAGCTGTCAGTACAAGTCCTGTGTCTTCACCACCAACATCCACTGCATCGGGGACGACACTGAAGGGTTCATCACACAGTCAGGACCACTCCACGTCAGCCACGACGAACGAACAAACGACTGCCACAAGTAAATGAGAGCAGATTCTAGATATATCAGTGTGTGTGTGTGTGTGTGTGTGTGTGTGTGTGTGTGTGTGTGTGTGTGTGTGTGTGTGTGTGTGTGTGTGTGTGTGTGTGTATGTTTGTGTGTGTATGTTTGTGTGTGTGTGTGTGTGTGTGTGTGTGTGTGTGTGCGTGCGTGCGTGCGTGTGTGTGTGCGTGTGTGTGTGTGTGTGTGTGTGTCTGTGTGTCTGTGTCTGTGTGTGCGTGTGTCTGTCTCTCTGTCTTTGTCTCTCTGTCTCTGTCTCACTCTCTCTCCATGTCTCTCTCTTCTGTCTGCATCCCTATTTTTTTTTTCTTTTTTGTGCTAGTTTGTTTATTTCTTATATAACTCCTATGTCACATTGTACATGTGTCACAACCGGTCAGTGATAGGCCTTTGTCTCTTCCTGAATAAAACCTTCGTTTCCTTTCGTTTCCTTCTCGCCCTTTCTTTTATTTCGAGTTCCTGTATAATTATGTTACATCCTGGATGACATTCAACAAAGTAAAGTTGAATGATGACAAAACTGAAGCTATGATTATTTCCTCTGTAAGAATGTTCACATCTGCTTCTTTTTCTGCCTGCATTGTGGTTGGCGATGCCACAGTTCAGTTTTCTAAATCAGCAAGGAACCTTGGAGTCATTCTTGACTCAAACCTCAGCATGCATGCTCAGGTAGTAAATCTGATACGCATAGTCAATTGCGAAGTTTGTCGCATAAACTCTATCCGTCAATACCTTTCTGTTGAAACTACTAAAATTCTTATATCTGCTTTTGTGCTGTCACGAATCGACTACTGTAATTCTCTTCTCACAGACTGTCCACATAATATTCTTAAGCGAATTCAAAAACTTCAAAACAATGCTGCCCGTCTGACTCTCAGAGTCCCACGTACTGATCACATTTCTCCTCACCTCCGCACTCTACATTGGCTCCCCATTGAAGCGAAGATTAAATACAAAGTTGCGTGTCTCTGCTATTCTGCTTTCCACTCCGCAGGACCTACATATCTTTCTGACTTTATCAGTGTTATACACTTTTTCAAGAAATTTCCGCTCTTCCTCTGACTGTTACCTTTTGGAACTTCCTCGTGTCAATACAAGAACCTATGGTGAACGTTCTTTCTTCTTTGCTGCCCCTAACATTTGGAACAACTTTCCTCATCATATCCGTGCATCTGATTCTATTCCTGCTTTTCGCTCATCACTAAAAACTCATCTTTTTAAAACCTATCTATAAGTACTCTCAGTTTCCTTGTTCTCCAACACCACCCATGTCAGCTCACTTTGGATTTATGTAGAGTGGGAGGGGAAGAGTGTGATTTGGAGGGGAGGGGGGGGGAAGGGGGAGTGTTTTTTTGAGAAAGAGTGGTCATGAATGTGTTGTATAACTTGAAAGATTTTTCTTTCATGTAAAGCGCCCCGAGCTCTCAGAGAGAAAGGGCGCTATATAAATGTACATTATTATTATCATTATCATATACATGGTGTGGTTTCTCATTTTTTATGTTTCTATCTTCCTTCCATCTTTCCTACTTTCCTTCCTTCCTGCCTTCCATCCATCCATCCATCCTTCTTTCCTTCCTTCCTTCCTTCCTTCCATCCATCATCCATCCATCCGTCCTTCCTTCCTTCCTTCCTTCCATCCGTCCATCCTTCTTTCCATCCTTCCCGTATGTCTTACTTTCAGTTGTGTTATTTCTCTCTCAGCTACAGAAACCTCAAACACAACCCAGCCCACAAACGGGGCTCATCAGGACCAACAAGAGGACTCCAATGCTGGGGCAATAGCAGGGGGTGTGGCAGCTGCCATTATCATTATCGCCGTTGTCGTCATTGTTGCTGTCATCATCGTTCTACGCAGACGTCGACAACAGAAAGGGTAAACCATTAATTTGTGGTTTATAGCATCAGTCGAAGTATGAGTGATACTCAGGAGTTATGCAAGTAATGATGATAACAACTACAATAATAACACCAGTGATAATGATGATAATAATAACCATCATCATCATCACGACGATAATGATGTTGATGGTGATGATGCTGTTCATTATCATCATCATCGTCATCATCTGATCTTAATGATGATGATGGTAATGATAATAATAATGATAATAATAATAATAATAATAATAATAATAATAATAATAATGAGAAGAAGAAGAAGAAGAAGAAGAAGAAGAAGAAGAAGAAGAAGAAGCAGTAATAGTAGTAGTTGTAGAAGAAGATAAAAAAAAAGAACAAAAACAACAACAAAAAGAACAAGAGGAAGAAACACACACGGAGCCGCAGTACATACACTCATTTTCAGCGATGTCGCACACATTTTCAAACACTTTCTCTCTGTCTACCGACGTGTGTGTCTGTCTATCTGTCTATGTATGTGACTATCCATCTATTTGTCTCTTGTATCTTTCTCTATCTCGCTGCAATCAGAAATTCACGATTTCGTGTTCTTATGAATCAGTCAGTTACTGTGGTTCTTGCTGTACATTTCAGGAATAAAGGCAAAAGGACGGCCACAGCGATGAACATAAAAACAGGTTGGTACTGTCATATTTTCACTGTGTGTTTGGTGGATATACTGTCCAATTTTCGATGTATACATTACTGATTTACTGTCCTGTTACCATGAATGGCTGATGAACTGTATCATATTCACTGACTGTTTGACAGATGTACTGTCTTTTTTCACAGTTTGTAAGGCGGATATATTGTTCTGTTTTCACGGTGTGTAGTCCTGTTGTACTGCCTTTTTTCCACTTCATGTAATGTTGATGTACTGTCCTATTTCACTGTATGTAATGCTGATGTTACATCATGTTTTCACTGTGTATATGGCTGAGGTATTGCACTTAGTTTCACTGATGTACTGTTCCATTTTCACTGCGTGTGTGGCTGATGTGCTGTCCTATTTCTACTCTCTCTCTCTCTCTCTCTCTCTCTCTCTCTCTCTCTCTCTCTCTCTCTCTCTCACACACACACACACACACACACACACACACACACACACACACATACACATATTCACCATCTTTATCCATCCATCTCTCTTTGGCTGTCTCTGTTTCATTCTCCCTCTGTCTGTGTTTCTGTGTCTGTTCCTTTTTATTATATATTTCTAGACAAGTTCTGTCATGATTCAGGCCCAGAAAAAAAGCTAATGTATTCTTCCTTCCAGATGAAAACCCAGCAACTCCCCCAAAGAACAAAATCCCAGCAATCCCCTCAAAGAACAACGACTACACTGGAAACCACGCCCCACAATTCACTCCTGCCATTCCTCTTGAAGACGGGGACTATTCCTTATTAGCACAATGCCAAACGCCAGACATCCTCATCACGGAAACAGACCCCTACGAGGTGGTCCCTGACCCAGTCGACGAAAACGCTCAGAGTCCTGGAGAAGACGACTACCATCGCATCACTGCTGGCGGTTTTCTGGACTCAGCTCTTCCACCAGGGCCTGTGAACGGCGACTACCATCACATCAACTCTCCTCGGAGCCTTCCTGAGCCAGAGACAGATTACACCTATACCCAGGTATGGAAGGGAGGCAGGACAACAGGTCAGCCTGGTCCCGGAGCCGTCGGCAGTGAAGGCATGGGGGCAGTGGAGGTTCTGCCTGAGCCATGGCCAAGCCACGTGTACTGCCAGGTGAATAAGAAACCCAAGAAACCAGACATCACTCCCAAACCTGCGCAACGAAAACCTGCTGGAAACGCAACTCCAGCCAAAGAAAACAGATCCTACTCTTCAGATGGGAGCACGCTTGCTGACCCTAACAACATAATGAACACACCTTCGACAACGACGAACGGCGCCAACAAGGATGGGGATGATGTGGAGGATGAGTACAACACCTTACACAGGGACGACCCTCAACAAGCGCTGGCTGACGATGGCGGAACGAACTTCAAGTTCTATGACCACGTGCGCAACAACCCGCATGACGATTACAGCACGTGCAATGATGGGAAGCGAAACGTCGTCATTGATTCCGGTTATGACCACGTGAAACTGAAGAAGGGCTCTGACCATGTGGAAATGTAGAGTGGCTATCACCACGTGGAATTGTAGAATGGTTATGGCCATGTGGAACTGTAGAATGGCTATGACCAATTGGAACTGTAGAATGGCTATGACCATGTGGAATTGTGGAATGGCTATGACCATGCAGAACTGTAGAATGGCTATGACCATGTGGAACTGTAGAATGGCTATGGCCATGTGGAACTGTAGAATGGCTATGGCCATGTGGAACTGTGGAATGGATATGACCGTGTTGAACTGTGGAATGTGGAACTGTAGAATGGCTATGACCACGTGGAACTGTGTGGAACTGTAGAATGGTTATGGCCGTGTTGAACTGTGTCGAACTGTAGAAAGCTTATGACCATGTGGAACTGTAGAATGGCTATGACCGTGTGGAACTGTGTGGAACTGTAGAATGGCTATGACCGTGAGGAACTGTGTGGAACTGTAGAATGGCTATGACCGTGTGGAACTGTGTGGAACTGTTGAAACCTTATGGCCATGTGGAACTGTAGAATGGCTATGGCCACGTGGAACTGTGGAATGGATATGGCTATGTGGAAATGTGTGGAACTGTAGAATGGCTATGGCCACGTGGAACTGTGGAATGGATATGACCATGTGGAAATGTGTGGAACTGTAGAATGGCTATGACTACGTAGAAATGCAGAATGGCTATGAACATCTGGAAGAGCAGGATGGCTATGACCATGTCGGAATGAATAATTGGTATGCTCGTTTTGAAAAGTATAATAGCTGTGACCATACAGAACTGTAAAAAATGTCTGTGACCACGTGGAACAGTAGAATGGCTGTGATCACGTTGACCTCTACAATGGCAACGACCACATGGAAACACAGACAGCATATGACCACGCGGAACAGTAGAATGGCTGTGATCACGTTGACCTCTACAATGGCAACGGCCACATGGAAACACAGACAGCATATGACCACGCGGAACAGTAGAATGGCTGTGATCACGTTGACCTCTACAATGGCAACGACCACATGGAAACACAGACAGCCTATGACCACGCGGAACAGAATAATGGCTGTATTTGTATTTGTATTTCTTTTTATCACAACATATTTCTCTGTGTGAAAAATGTCTATGTACTGTGATCATGTGGACACCTACAATGGCAACGACCGTGTGGAAACATAGACAGCGTGGAACAGAAGAATGGCTGTCATCATGTGGACCTCTACAATGGCAACGACCACATGGAAACACAGACAGCCTATGACCATACGGAAAGTTCATCATTCAGGGGACATGCCTTGGGACTGTCTTCTACGTATTTGTGGGATCCTTGGTGAACTCCGCTGAACAGCGTAATATCTCTGGCAAACTCATGCTATTTTCTCGTGTTCAGCTGACGGTAATCTGGTTCTCCGCCCTTCTTCACTTTCTGGAGGGAGGGTGAAAGGAAGAAAGTGTCTTATCTTATTTGCTAATGACACACTGCTCCATTTGTCTGATGAGACGGCAAAATTCCCCAGGATGTTTCTGATTCCGAAAGTCTTTTTTGTTCTTGCCATGTCAGAGAGAGAGAGAGAGAGAGAGAGAGAGAGAGAGAGAGAGAGAGAGAGAGAGAGAGAGAGAGAGAGAGAGAGAGAGCTTAGAATTGGGACAGGTAGACAGATCTATTATCATGTAAAATAGTGAAGGGAAGAAATAGACAATGAGAGACAGGGACAATGTGCATCATGATCACCACCATTTGCACACTGCAAAAGGAGGATCCTCCTGTAGAAAGGAGGTTTCGAATCGGAACTCATAAATTCAATTAACAATGTAAAGTAATCTATAGGCAAATGTTACCCAATTTGATGCATCAATGATAATTTTGATCGTCTCTATAGAAACACATAAGAATGCACACGTAATCTGTTTCATTATTTATAAAGTAGGTTGAGCATAATTATGTAAATATCCTTACATATGTTTAGTTACAGGAAACTTTAAGAGATCCATAATATTATTATTATCATTAAACTGGGTTGGGAACTGTTTTTCTTTCGTTCACTGAATGGAAGACCTATCTAGACAGACTATACAGCCGATGGACATTTGCTACTCGGAGCAACACACGCAAGGGAGTTGTGATCTATTTCTTTAGACATTATATATATATATATATATATATATATATATATATATATATATATATATATATATATATATATATATAGATACGCAGAGAGAGAGAGAGAGAGAGAGAGAGAAACAATCAAAACGGAAATGGCTTTCGTCTTCAGTTGCTAACGTGCAAAAAGGGCAATTTGTAACTCGATTAGAATCACTATACCGATGTACATTCATACTGAGTGGGAGTACATTAAATCTTATTTGCGAAATAGTGACACTATAGGTAGTGTGTGCCGTTATCATTGATATATATAGATATATATATATATATATATATATATATATATATATATATATATATATATATATACATATATATATATATATATACATCTTTTGAATGTTGTTTTGAATGATCCGTAAAATTCGTATCTGTCACGATTTCTAAGCGTGCCAGATCATTCCTTGATAGAGGAATCGACATGTCTCTGCTCAAATGAACGTTAAAAAGAATAAAATCTGTTTCACATAACATTTCTCTAACTTTGGATGCCCAACACGTTTTCCTACTTTTGTCTGATTCAAGTAATATTCAATAAGCCTTGTACGGTAGTCTTTCATTGTCACGTTGTAACAGTTGAAATCAATACTTTGATATAGAAGTATTAATGTTTATTTAGAAAAAAAAAAAAAAAAAAACCTTCCCAAACCACCATTTACCATTTTGTTTAGGATTCTGATTGGGTACACCTAAAATGTCTTTGCATGCTAACATAAACGATCTAGCTTGTTAAACCCCCAAATTTCTCAGGAATACAAAAAAAAATGGGTTGTATCTTAGGATCAGATATTTGAAAGGAAGAGTTGGCAGTCATTTCCTTGTATTTTAAAAAACACACAAAAACACACTCCCCCCAAAAAACAACAAATAAAACATGTTTCATTGCACAGCTGCTTTCTTTCCGTTGGTTGCTAAATGCTCAGAAACCCCTTTGTCATACTGAGCATGGTGGTAATGTTGAAACCTAGGTTGCAATAACTTAACTCCATCCAGTTTCTGACCATCAAAGAACCACTGTTCATTCTTTCTGAGACTTAGATATACAGAGACAGAGAAACACAAACATAAAGAGTCACACACACACACACACACACACACACACACACACACACACACACAAAGAGAGAGAGAGAGAGAGAGAGAGGGGGGGGGGGCGGGATGGGAATGCGAATGCGAAACAAATTAGGTCAAGGTCCCAAAATGAAGGGGACAAACATAAGCTACATCAATCACACAAATAAATATTGAGATAAAACATCGAGTTATAGATAGTGACAATTATTTTAAGGAAACATAATGAGAGAGAGAGAGAGAGAGAGAGAGAGAGAGAGAGAGAGAGAGAGAGAGATTCAATAACTATATGTGACCAAGCGTGCTATGTTTGCTCCAAAACTGCTCACACACGAGCTACATCAGTCGACGTTTTTCCAAACTAACCGGCACACAGAACGTGTGACGTCACTCCCAGTTCGAACGCAAAGCCGCTTACATAATTTTGTCCTCCTCGCCAGACAACCTACTCATGGCTCGACCAGTGTTGCGTCGCGGTACGCTATTGGCTGAGCTGGAATCTGTGTTTCTGCACTACCGTAATTAATTAATTTCTCTTTTGTCGGATCAGTGAACTGCAAGTATTATATACTGGCAGAATCGTCGCGATTCCATCTTTAAGTCTATTCCATTTGTGTTTGCCTACGTTAAACTGATTTAACGCAGTTTGTAATTTTCAGCGACGAGCTCGTTAAAACTGACCCTGTTCAGGTGACTTAAATTAAGATTATAAATTCATCTTAAATAGCCAACACTTCATTTTATACTCATTATAAAGTAGGTGTTGAGCTCTTTCTTTTGCAACTGATCCGACGTAAATCGGTTCAGGAATCATTTAGAAATCTGTCACTGAACAGCTTGTAAGAAACACAGTTGTTGTCAGATTTGGCCAGATTAGTGTTGATCTGCTCGCAGCACACGTGAATGTCTTTGCAGCCCGCTTAACTTGCATAAATTGGCACAGTGAGTGATGAGTGGTCATTTCATACCTGGTCAGTCATCTGACCAGAACTGCTCTCTCTCTCTCTTTCTTGCTGTGTCGCGAGCAGTGTGTATCATGTGTGTTCTCACAACGGCTGACACCTCGCTGCGTATCGCTGTAAGTACTAGTGTGTAGAATGTGTTGATTTGTGAATTGTATTATTCGACACAGTACTTGTGTTCATATGAGCATGTTCAATTACTGCTTTGACATGTTAGTCACAGCTCGGCTATGACTGATCTAAATAATTGCCATGTCATCATATGCTTGGAGCAGTGTTCCATTTGATTCTTCTTAACGTCACAGTCAGTGACGTCTCTGGACACTAATAGTTTGTTTGAGAATATTCTAGTGAGTGCATATGACGCGTTCTTTCTCATTTGCTGTCACTAATGAAAGTTGGTGTTTCACTGATTCTCAGTACTCTAAGATGTGTGTAGTATTCTGTCATGATTACAAGACAGTGTTTGATTAATATCAGTTATTGGTTAAAACCACCTGATATGTATCAGTCTGTTAATTGTAATTTAGTTATCATGCTCTCTCCTGCAAGGCTTTCTCCAGTATAGTGCTACATGATAAACTGATTCATTTAAGTCACTTTGACACAGTATAAGCTTTACCTAATCTACACTGTCAGTGTACTTTCACCAAGTCAGCATCGCTTCAATCACTTTAACTGCGCTATTTAAATGTATTAGAAATGTCATTTGATGTCAGCTTTTGGTCTTCACACATATGCATTATGTTGTTGCGTATCCCAAACCCAAGTGATAGTCTTTCCATGTAATATGTATACATGTGCTTTACATGTTGTGCTTGTGACATTTGTTTGTGTCATTCCAGGCACTGTCTTCTCTTCTTAGTCTTCTCTTAGGTTTTCTCTTCTTATAGCTTCTCTTCTTAGTCTTTTCTTAGGTCTTCTCTTCTTACATCTTCTCTTTTTATGTTCTCTTCTTAGGTCTTCTCTTTTATATCTTCTCTTCATAACTATTGTAAATAAAACAATAGAAAAACCCATTTGTGACTGGCCTGTATATGTTCCTGGCCTGTGTCCTTCTCAATATCCTTTAATACAGTAAATCATCATTTAGTTTAGTTCTTCTGTACCGTCCGTACCCTTGAATAACCCCTCGGTTCGGCTACAAAAGTGGCGTTGCCGACAAGATTAAGATCCTTGAAATATCCTTACGACAGGATAAAGATCCATCACAAAATAGATCAAAATCCTTCCCTTTAATGTTACAATTTTTTTATCTAAATTTAATCCATCCCTAAACCACAGCCCTTAACCACCAAGTGTACCTTGTTACAACTTGGCGCTGTGATCATAGGATGTGCTAATTCTCTAAATATCTCTAATAATAAATCACAGCTCCTAGCCAAGCTTACTCTATCACATATATTACGCAAGGATAAAGATTTTAGGCATCGCCCAGTCTTCCAATCTGTCCTTGTGACAACAATAACAATAACAACTCGATAACGACACAACAATAATAATTTTGTTTACGCTACTTCATCTACTGCTACATCTACAGAGAGAGACAGAGACAGAGAGAGAGAAACAGAGAGGCAGAGAGAGACAGAGACACAGAGAGAGAAACAGAGAGAGACATAGACAGACAGACAGACAGACCAAGAAGCAGATAGAGGCGAGGACAAAGACAGAATTTCCCCTTCAGGTGTCAATCAACATCTTCGGGAGTAACAAAATTGACAATCGTCAGGTTTTGAAGTCATTGAACCGGTACATGTTGCAAGAGCTTCTCTCTCTCTCTCTCTCTCTCTCTCTCTCTCTCTCTCTCTCTCTCTCTCTCTCTCTCTCTCTCTCTCTGTATATATATATATATATATATATATATATATATATATATATATATCGTCATTGAATGAACTGGTTATTATTATTAACTGATATCATGGATACTCATATAGCGCCTGTCCTCGATCAAAATCCAAGCTCTTGGCGCTTCACAAAACACGGAGACATTTGTTCAGCAGGCTGCCTGCCTGGGTAGAGCCACACTGGATGGCTGCCTTTTAGCTCTCTGCTTCTCTACACTGATTACATTTTAGAACGCATGGTGTGAATTCATTACACACACAAGAAGCCTGTATATCAGATGACTCTCGACAAAATTAATGACAAATATTGTTAGACTCGTGTGTGTGTGTGCGTTTCGTGCGTGCGTGCGTGCGTGCGTGTATAGTGTATCGTACTGTATCGGATCGCTTTTTGTTTCCACATCATATTTCACGGTGTGAAATTCGGGCTGCTCTCCTTGGTGAGAGCGCGTCGCCACAGTTTAACGCCACCTTAGCGCAGTGTGTGAATACATTGCCACCAAAGTGTAAATTTTCTCCACATTTTTGTTAGGGACAACCCTTTTGTTGCAGTGGGTTCTTTCACGTGTGCATATAGAAATTTAATTAATCGTCACATCCGAAAAAAAAACACTAGCAACCAGACCACCACTCAGGATCTAATGGAAGGTGCCGGGAAGGAGTGACAGTCCATGGACACTCGCTTCCTCATCGAATGGATTATCACGAGGCCACCGTACCACTATAAAGTGTGATTGTAATTTAGATGAAAACTTCAATTACCTTTCACAGGACCCAGTCACTTTTACTTTCCTCACGAAGTGTCGAAGTATTCAAGATAAGCTTGAAGTTTATGCGTGTATTTTCTCAATTTCATCGCAAAGATCCATTCTTTCTTTTTTTTTTTTCGTATGTATGAAGTTTCATTTGTCCATGTACTTTTCTTTCTCTGTTGGTTATTCACAAAACAGACTGAGAGGAACGCTGACTCGACTTAAAACTATATCGAGTCATCGCAGATGAAAAAAAAACCCACAAAAAAACAACAACACAACAACAAAAGATTAGAAAGAAGAAATACTGACATAACTTCATGTTCAGTGTTCGTTTCCTGAAAATGAAATCAAATGAAATCAAATTGAATATACTTAAGAGAAAAGAAAAGAAAAAAAAGAGAGTTAAATCGATAAAAGAAACGAAAGAGACAAGGAGGAAAACGGAACAGAGGAGGTCAGGGGATGAGGTGAGGGAGGGAAGGAAGGTTGTGGAGTCTCCGAAAGTCAAGGGAGGTCACTCGTTGTTCCTTTCAAAAGCAATCAACCTGTTTACCTCCCCTGCTTTATTTTCCCGTTTGAATATGGTCATCTACGAAGTCTTTTTATTTTTATTGTTTAATTTTTTTTTTTAAAGCGTGAGGCCAGGATCGTGTACCGGCGCTGAGGAAATGTTGGGTGCAGAGTCCCAGTGGAGTGATGGCTTTAGAGGTAACGCGTCCGCCAAGGAAGCGAGAGAATCTGAGCGCGCTGGTTCGAATCACGGCTTAGTCGCCAATATTTTCTCCCCCTTCCACTAGACCTCGAAGGATGGTCTGGACGCTAGTCATTCGGATGAGACGACAAACCGAGGTCCCGTGTGTAGCATACACTCAGAGCACGTAAAAGAACCCATGGCAACAAAAGGGTTGCTCCTGGAAAAATTCAGTAGAAAAGTCTACTTCCATAGGAAAAACAAATAAAACTGCAGGCAGGAAAAAAAAAAAAAAAGGATGGCGCTGTAGTGTAGCGACGCGCTCTCCCTGGGGAGAGAGCAGCCCGAATTTTACACAGAGAAATCTGTCGTGACAAAAAAAAGAGAAATGCAAATACAAATACAGTGACTATACAGTTTGCATAATTCAGGGTACGTCTAGCAGCTTTACCCACCAGGGCAGGACCCTTGAACGACAGAACCGAGACATCCTTGACCATGACCCCAAAGAGATCTGTCCCTGCATGGGGAGAGGGAGCACACAGCCACGTTCAGTCCATCATCCCTGGTGTTGGCCCCAGAGACTCTTAGAGTGGCCCCGGGAAAAAGTCCCGTACCCTTCAGCACCTCCAAACCTACTGGCAGAAAAGGGTCCCGGACTTGTATTGATACTGACCAGGAAAGCTGTACGAATTGGTGTGGCAGGGGTCTGTATTCAGTACACATACACATACACACACAGACACACACACACACACAAAAACGCGCGCGCGCGCGCGCGTGCGCGCACCACATACACACACACACACACACACACACACACACACACACACACACACACACACAAGAGCCATGACCGAGCTGTGGGACAAGGACAAGAAGAACAAGAAGAAAAAGAAGAAAAAAGAAAGAAATGTACAGAGAGAGAGAGAGAGAAAGAGAGAGAGAAAAAGAGAGACAGAGACAGACAGAGAGGGACATACAGATATAAAGACATGCGAGCAGGCAGAAACAGCCGAGACGAGCAGTTATAAGGGAAACAACAATGTTTCGTCGTCAATCGCTTGCTTTGGTATGAAAGCCATTATCCCCCTTTAGATCATCGCATGGTTTTGCTTTTGGTCACAAAGACACCAGAAGCGTTACTTCTATACATCTTTTATTTAATCGAGAAAAAAACAAACAAACAAATAGAATGAAATAAAAAAAGAGGAAATGACAATGGCACCACAGTTATTAACACAGGAAGGAGTTTGCATGTTGTTACATTTGTTTGATTGCAGTCATATGATATAGAATACATTCAGTTCTTTTGCAAAACTAACGCATTGATTAATGTTAAGGACACGTTGAAGCTATATATATAAAAAAAAAAAAGGAAAGGGAACACTATAAAGATTCACACAAACAACAGCTAACAGTGAAAAAACAACAACCAAACTTAACGAAGAAAACGTATCCAAAACTAATACTTAGATGATCTTAAACCAGATAGAGAGAAGTTGATCATTTTTAATGTGGTTATATTCTGGTGGAATAAGTGTTTCTTCCTTTGGTTTTGAGATAACTTTACTTTCAAGGGGGTAAAAATTTATGAACAAATTTTATTTTGACTTTGGGATAACGAGGAAGACAGTTGGACATAATATGTTGGTGGTAATTTGATGACTATAATGGCATGCTATGCTTTGTTTTCTCTTTTTTTCGGTGATTATGATAACAAGAACACAGCAGACCATATATGACACTGACACACCATAGCTGACGTGGTTTATATATATATATATATATATATATATATATATATATATATATATATATATCTGTCACTCTTGCGGACACACACACACACACACACACACACACACACACACACACACACCACCTTCTGTTAGAAATGCTAAACAATGTCATATATGCAACACAATGTCATTTTGTTAGAAATTTGCACAATCTCTGTAATTCTGTTAGAAATCTACACAATGTCTGTTGTTTTGTTAAAAATGATACACGATGTCTGTCATTCTGTTAGAAATGCAATACAATGTCTTTTATTCTGCTAGAAATCTACACAGTGTCTGTCATTCTGTTAGCAATGCTACACACATTCTGTTAGAAATCTACCCAATGTATGTTGTTCTGTTAGAAATGCTACACGATGCCTGGTTTCACATCGATTCCTCATAGACGTTCTTTTCGTCATCATCAGCATCATCAGGTGACGTCACGGGACCTCCAACGTTGTAATAGGAAGACTGTGTGTTCCCTCCCACGTTGTAGTATGAAGCCGCGTCCGTCTTGCTGACGTCACACGCTGACGTAGCGATGACGTCATGGTGTCCCGTCCCTTGCAGACTGCTGTAGGGATTAGGGGGACTCAGTTCTCCGGTGATGTCGTAGAAGGATGGAGCGATGGCCTCATCTGGAGCGTGTCCTGGTCAACAGTGAATAAAATTGCACTAGTAGGATAAATATTCTGATCTCCCCTTATCTTCGCTGCCTGTAAAAATGGTGTCTTGCAGAAACCAGAACACACACAGACGCTTAATTGATCGAGATCGTTTTCAAACACGATTTGGTGAGGATGGGGGATGATAGTGTTGATGATGACGTTTGTTGTTATTCTTATTTACACCGTCATCATCATAGTAAAAAGCTCTCTTGGTCAACATAAGTGTCAGGGCAAAATTTTGCTTTCTTTGGTTGTTTCACTAGACTGTTGGTTTCCGGATTATCTAGTGGAATATCCTTTATATTTCGGTCTTTTTTTATTACTATATTTGATATTCATAATTCGTGACATGAAAACACACATTGCAAAACATATTATAACCAGAAAAATACTTCTGATTTTGTTTCCAACACCTCAAACTGAGAATAATGATTTTTTACTCACAATTACTGTCAGCAGACAGGTTTCACAGACAAACCAGTCGACAACAGAATACGGGTTTGATAACTTCTAGAACATTCCACCATTAAAAAGGGACACTTGAACTGATAACAAGAGCAATCAAGGTGAAGGAACTATGTTTTTGACATCATTACCATTGGCCGAATATGTTAGGAATGTTTCTTCCCTTTTAGTTTTAACCGAATATCTATTGATGAATTGTTGTCTGTGATATACGTACTCGGGCACCGCCTCAGAGCCAATGAGCTAGTCACAGCATATATATAAAGTCACTCAAGGGGTTATAAATGATTACAACTTCCTCCTCACTTTGACCGCGTCAGGTATCTGTCTATCACACACACACACACACACACACACACACACATACACACAAACGACAACAAAACAAACAAAATGAGCACTAATTAATCAATGTTGGCAGAATATTTTGTCTAAATCCAAATAAGAAACACACTGAAGTGTACCCATGTTCGAACAGTGAAGTCAAGCCAGCTACTTTCCCATCTCCTCGTTCTAGCTCAGCCCACACAGCCACAGTCCCTGTGGTGACCAAGGCTTCAACTTACCACCAGCAGTGTCCTCAGCTGGATCAGCAGTTCCGGGAGTTGGAGCAATAGCATCTGTTCCCATCGTCCGTGTCTCCGCTCTTTTCCTTTGGAAAGAAAATGTATGGAACCACTAAGGGGACAAACGTGGAAAGGTTAGATAAAAAAAGACAAAGAACAACGACAAGAATAATAAATAACAGGCTCTCACTTCTCCCCACGTACCCGTAGAAGAGGAATAGAAAATTCAAACCGGTGAAAACAACAATGAAGAGGTCTTTGCTCAAACAATACCAGTAATACAAGTAATGATTTCTTTCCCTTATCCAGCAATTTGAAAAGAGAAAAGAGATACTCACATAAATTGTACGCTATAGTGCAAGGAAAAACAAGGAAATAAAAAGACAAATTTAAATAAAAGCAAAATAACAGCTGCAGTCTCAGGCACCGCATCACATGTTCACCTCCTACCTGTTTCTTTTTCTTTCTTTTTTTTGAGCTTTCACACATGCATTGCGACACTTCTAATTTTTAATCAAAACAATTTTTTCCATACCCCCATTGCACCTCATCCTCTATACCTCACTGTTAGCCATGCTTCAAAGAGTGCCTGGTAGAGCTATACACAGAAAGACTGTATAACACTCACGTGCCAGTGTGTGCCTTCCTCCTCCACCACATGGTGACCACAACAGCCACGAGCAGAGCTGCAACAGCCACCGCCAGTGCCACTGCCAGAGCTATGACCGTGCTGCTCGGCTTGTCCTCAGCTTCACCATCAAGCCCAGACGCAGCTGACGATGAGGATGATGATGTCAGATACGCTGCCACAGATGCAGAGAAAGACAAGGACAATGAGACAAAGAGGAAGATAAGAGAAAGAGGCAGGATACCGCTGACGTGTGTTTTGGTGGTCTTCACCGCAGTGGTCATGACAGACTGTGAGAGTATAATTCCTGGCACTGACTGTACTGACAGCTCGTGTATACACCCCTTTTCAATGATTTTCTTAATTGCCGTTCTTTATTCTGCCGTCTGACTCTCCAGTTCGCAGTATTTGTATGGAATATCGTTCGTGTACGTTTCGATTAATTTCTCAGAGTAAAACATTCATTACCATAGTATCTCTATGTCTGTTTTTGTCTCTCTCTGTCACTCTCGTTTTCTTTCCCTCTCTCACAGACACACATTCAGACCCCCCACCCCCTTGCCCCACCACACACACCACACACACCCACACACTACTATAACATCATATAAAACCCTCTCCCTGTTTACGTGTGGCTGACGTGGAGTGGTCCTGACTGTGTGATGAACCCTTCAGTGTCGTCCCCGATGCAGTGGATGTTGGTGGTGAAGACACAGGACTTGTACTGACAGCTGCTGATGAGGATGGAATGGAGCACTGTGTGTCTGCTGGTGGCTGGCTGAGGACTGATGGCCTCACCACGCTGTTGGAGGAGGACGTCACGGCGGTACTCGGGGATACAATGCAAACTCCTGTCCTCTGATGTCGGGAGAATTTTGTGACCACCACACTGACCAGTCCTGTGGAGCTTGGTTGTTTCTCCGCCTTGAACAGGATCTGCCGAAACATGCACAGCGATAGATTTACACCTGCTTTGTTAGCAACAGCAGTGGTGGGCACAGTGAGAATGATACCAAGGACTAGGCTTACAATACTGGTAATGATGGCGAACACCACGATGGTGATAATGATTATGATGACGATGGTGATAATCATTATGATGACGGTAATGAAGGTGATGTGGTGGTTATGATGACGATGATGGTGACGATTATTATTATTATTATTATTATTGTTGTTGTTGTTGTTGTTGTTGTTGTTGTTGTTTTTGTTAGACAATGATGCGATGATTATGTTGACAAAGGGGAAGACGTGGTCAACGTTACCAGCGAGATGTAAAGCTTGCCAGAAACTTATGAAACTGCAGACGACATAAATTGATAAAAAGATAAACAGACATATGGCTAGTTGACTGGTCACGTAATTGAATGGTTATCTAATTACTTAGCTAGCTGTGCAGTTAGTTAGTTTAGTTTTACTTGAACGTGTTCACATAATCTGGACCAGAGGTAAATCACAAACAAATATAGGACTGGGTACTGTTTTCAAAGTGGCGGATACAGTCATCTGTTGTTCTCGGACAATGGCGATGATCAAGTTTTCCACAGGCAGTGGTTTTAGCAGGAAACAAAATCCCACTCCCATACCCCACCCCTTGAAACGATATCGGGCAGTATGTTTCTTGTTTATTGTAGTTGTTGTCGTAGCTGCTGTTGTTTTTGCTGTTGTTAATTCTGCTGCTGCTGTTGTTGCTGTTGTTCTTGTCCGTGTTCTATTTTTTGCTGTTTTTCGTTCTTCTCGTCTACTGAAATGCACATTTGTTTTTACTCTGAAGTAACACAACAAATTCTGATGACAAAAACAACGATTCGTTTAGAAAGGAATTACAGTAACATATTATGCAGTGGATTAGTTGTTTTTTATACTGAGTTTGGCAGTCAAAAACTGTTTTTGTGATGTTTTTACCCCTGATAATACATTTGTTATTGTGATTGACAAATTACAGTCATTTGAACACAGGGTCCAGAACTGCACCAGTCAGGTGGTGTGGTACTCATGTGTGTCCTTGTGGTGCTGCACGGTCTTCCTCTCCCCTGTCCTCAGCACTTTCTGTCATCTGTACCTTTGTACTGAAGGCTGTTGGACCACTTCACGCACCACCACCACCACCACTGCATCATCCGCCACAGTTAAAAAATCCATTAACTATGATGATGAATATGATGATAATAAATGGAAGTATAATAACGACGTTGATTTACCTTGTATGCTGCACGAACTTGTAAAGGACACACGCCATTCAAGTTCCCCCCTGGAGTGGAATATCTCCACACTGCCACTGTCCTGTTCTCGTCCAGCAGTTGAACAGAGACTGTCAGGTTAGAACTGCTGGGCAGGTCATAAGTGAACCGAAGACAGTCCATTCCGTTTGATTCCGTTGGACTGATGAGTGGTGAAGTCCATTGAAGTTCGTCACCATTGGATGCAGAACTCACGAAAAGTTTATCTGTTGTCATAATGTCAACCGGTTACCAACAGGATGATTCAATGGTATACTAGTCATGGTTATCTATTACACAATAGCTCCTTTCAACGATTGTTTATATTGTACCACTGATAAGTTATATTATTCCGGATTAAGCTGTATTTCCGGATCGTGAACGGTTTATTTTGTTGAGGCTCTAATCAAGAAAGTATTATTGGGCTCTTTCCAGTTATTTTTCTAAATGTTTTGTTTGGGTTTAAAGGAGGCATGACATAAATTTTCTTGTTCGCAATTAAAAATAAAGAAAACCTAATTCTGGACAGAACACAAATAATGACAACAACTTCATCGTCGACGTGTTTACTGCATATGGATATACTAATGGGGATTCTGAATCAACTAGCATGAACAAAAAAGTGACAAAAAAGTGAATCGACGGCACATCAGCTACGGTGACATTTTGCGGTGTGCCTGAGGCAAAGGCAACGTCTCTACCGTGTACTTGACAAAAAATAACGATGTTGATAATATTCCAGATGTATTGAAATAGCGTGACATAAATGGTGGTATCACCTAGAAAAATAAATCTGAAAAACAAGTTTATGTCTTGCTTCCGAGCAAAACGTGTTTTGGTTCAACCCCGCCCCAATACTTTCTTTTCGGTTTCATGTTATCGGAAATAGAACATATATTTAATGATTTTGTTCTGTTGATTTTTTTTTCACGTGATTCATTTATTGGATAAAGTGCGTATCACAATGAATGTTGAAGGCCTTGCCTCAATAGTTTATAAGGTTTTAATGTGACGCACACCGTTCAATTCATCTCAAAGTATCTTTTCCGATCGTCCTTTCATGTGGAATGAACTTACCTTCTCCCCCCTCTGCATTCTGGTATTTTGGTACATGGCGTTTCAGAAGATAGTGATTAGGGTTGGTTGAAAAATTCACTTTTCGGGGAAGATATGATTTGGAAAATTACCACACTGTATTCTGCCATATGTTTGGAAAATATATACGATGGTTAACAATACAATTTCTTAAAAGTAACTCAGTCCATTGAAACTGCAAAATAGGAAAATTACCACACTGTATTCTAACTATCATATGTTTGGAAAACATATACGATGGTTTACAATACGATCTCTCACAAGTAACTTAATCCACTGAAACCGCAAAATCAATAGCGTTAATTTTCCAAACACACTAAGTCGTACCTGACCATGTGCACAACCCTGGATCCACAGAGACGGAGAACACTTTCACATATTGACGGCCTCCCCCTCCACCACCGTACGCTCTGAATATGACCTGGAAACAAAAACAAATTAAACAATAACAACAACAACAATCAGCACTAATGAAATACCACAGGGCACTCCCACTACTTTCCATGCTGTTCAATAGTGATCGTGTCACTATCACAGAAAACAACAACAAAAACAATTACTGTGATGCCTCTCAAATGAATTTCAATTAAAGCACACACACACACACACACACACACACACACACACACACACACACACACACACACACACACACACACACACGTGCAAAAGCGCGCACACATACTGCGTTTAAGTATATAACAATGACAACAGCAGCAGCAAAATAACAACAACATCACCAAATAAGCCAACATGCACAATAACAACAACACACTAATAGACGCATTCACTCTATGCACTTAATTCACGACATTCAGTCATGGGTCTCTTACGAAAAATATATTAATCTGAAATAGGAAAATACTCTCTGAAACACGCACGTACACACACACACACACACACACACACACACACACACACACACACACGTGCAAAAACACGCACACATACTGTGTTGAAGTTTATAACAACGACAACAGAAGCAGCAAAATAACAACAACATCACCAGATAAGCCAACATGCACAATAACAACAACAAAGACGCATTCACCCTATGCACTTAATTCACGACATTTAGTCATGGGTCTCTAACGAAAAATATCTTAATCTGAAATAGGAAAATACTCTCTCACATACGCGCACTCACACACACACTCACGCTCTCTCTCTCTCTCTCTCTCTCTCTCTCTCTCTCTTTCTCTCTCTCACACACACACACACACACACACACACACACACACGCACACACACACACACACACACACACACACACACGCACACACACACACACACACACACACACCGTCACCCACCCACAAACACAAGCACACGCATACAAACACACACACACACACACACACACACACACACACAGAGTCGGGAGAGAGAAAGAGAGAGAGAGACAGAGACAGAAACAGAGACAGAGAGACAGAGACAGAAAGAAAAAGAGAGACAGACAGACAGAGAAAGAGACAGAGACAGATAGACAGAGACAGAGACAGAGAGAGAGAGAGAGAGAGAGAGAGAGAGAACTTTCCATACCTTTCTAACTCCAGGATCCACATCCCTCTTCACGTCATTCCTGACGTTGTAACCAGCATTGTAGGATCTGTCGAGGACAGTACTGATCCCTCCATCCCCATGGTCCAGGAACACATCCAGAGCTGTAGGGTTTATTCTGAGGTAGGAGAACTTGAGACATGAGAGACGGGTGACGTGAAGCCATGGGGACTCCAGGACTGAGTAGTAATAGTCAAGGCCACAGGCACCAACACTTTCTTGCCCGGCTTGTGCGTGATCTGTCAAGTGAGGAACTGATCGCTACTTTCTTCTATTTTTCCTTCTTCCTTTGTGTAATCTGTTCAGTTTACTGACTTTATCTCCCTCTGTCACTGTATCTGGCCTGTCTCTGTCTTCTCTATCTATATATCTATTCAAATCGAGCGAAAAAGTTTACCTGTAACTGTAAATTCTATTTGTTTACCACCCAATCCTCACCCCACTCAGACACATCCCCTCTCTGTCTGTGTCTCTATATGTCTTTCTGACTGTATGTCTGTCTATCTGTTTGTGTGTCTGTCTGTCTCTCTGTTCATAACTTCAGTAAAACAAACACCATGACCTACCTCCTTTCAGTGTCCAGTTGGACATGTGTGGATCAGCACAACCTTGTTGATACAGGCACAGACCTGAAGTACTGTTAAAGTCACAGCTCCCGGCGTTCAGCTCACACACTGTAAAACATACATTGATATAACAGACATGAAAGAGCTCGAACCTATGCATTTCTATTTTTAAAACATAAACTAAATCGCACAAAAAAGATGGGTTATTCTTGAATTAATAAGAAACATGACGGAAAGACAGAGATGGGATTAGGGTGATGGGGCACACACACACACACACACACACACACACACACACACACCACAGAGGCACACACACACCACAGAGGCACACACACACACACACACACACACACACACACACACACACACACACACACACACACACACACACACACACACACACACACATCTACAGAACACAACACACATGCACACACATACACACTATACACACACATACACACTCTCACGCACACGCTCACTCACTCTCTCACTCACTAACACCACTGCCCCGACATTATGTTGACAAGAGAAAGGAAGTTTTCCTGCATGCACTCTTCATAATACGACCCCTTCATTGCCCCATCAATAGTATAGTTGTCACATGAACATTTCGCTTGCCTGAAACATAATATACACGCACACACCCACACGCACACATACACACACTCTCTCTCTCTCTCTTTCACTCTCACTCACTCACTCATTCATTCCACCACCTCGACATGCTTTAGACAAAAGGTAGTTTTCCAGCATTCTTCGTCATACACGTACCTTCATTGCCATCGACACTATAGTTGTCACTTGAACATTTCCCTGGCCTGAAACATATATACGCATGCACGACCACGCACACGCACACACACACACACACACACACACACACACACACACACACACACACACACACACACACACACACACACACACGATCGCAACGCGCACAAACATGCACATGCACACACTCATGCACGTTGTATCAAGATATTGTCACTTGGTATCTATTAAATGAAGGTATTCTCTGGAGTATTCTCTGCATGCTATTTGTCATACCATGGTTACCATGCGACAGAAACAGGTTGTTGGCGGTTTTGATATGTTTTGATCGAGTTTTAAAACCAGTGTTACCAGCAAGATTGATATTTAAAAAACAAAACAAAAACAACAGCAAAAGCCAGATATTATGCTCTTCCACAATAAATTCAGATTACTGCTTTCTGTTTGATCACATGCGATTTCAGTTCGCCCGGTCAAAGTGCAGAATACATTGAGAAGGTTGAAACTAAGTGCACACACACGCACACACGCGCGTAAGTGCGTAAGCGTGTGTGCGTGTGTATGTGTGTGTGTGTGTGTGTGTGTGTGTGTGTGTGTGGGTGTGGGTGTGGGTGTGGGTGTGTGTGTGTGACAGACAGACAGACAGACAGGCAGACTGTCAGAGGAAGAGACAGAGACATATCAACAACAGAGATCTCACTGAGGCAGTTTACACTTCTCTCTGCAGCAAACACTGCCAATGATGAGGATGAAGACAACGTCAACCTGAATGTCTGTCACCTTCATGTTCTTCTCTTCCACTGTCTGTCTGGTGTAACAGAAAAGCAGTTGTTGCTTATTCAATGCACCGCCCTGAAATATATTTCTTACTTTCACACACACACACACATACACACACACACACACACACACACACACACACACACACACACACACATACATACACACACACACAAACACAACACACATTTATTTTATTTAACACACACACACACTCACACACACACACACACACACACACACACACACACACACACACACACACACACACACACACACACATGCTATTAT
>NC_134902.1:26034724-26044724 GCF_041734735.1 Babylonia areolata | reverse complement strand
AAATTATACATGATCATACATGACATCAAGATGGAAGAGGATGATAAAAGAGTCCAAAACGCAGTCCAGCAAGGCCAGCAGGGGCAGTGGACAACATGGGAAAATGCACTCCACAGAGCCTCAGCTGGAGCGAGATGTAGGACATGGCCCCTCTGAAGATCGACTTCATCCTAAGATCTGTACAACCTCCTTCCCTCGAATACAAAATTGGTGAAATGGAGGAAAGCAGAGGACCCTGCGTGCCCACTCTGCCATGGCAAACGAACAGCGGAACATGTCTTCAGCTCATGCAAAGTGGCGTCAAGCCAATGACGGTACACACGGAGGAACAACCAAGTGCTAAAAGAAATTGCACACGTGGTAAGCACTGTCCAAGCAACACCCACACCACCAGAAGTTCCAGTAGAGTTCCTCTCTGTCGAAGGCAATAAAGTCTGGCCAGGAACAGCTGTTCACCTACCAGAGGGGAAGAAACACCCGGAAATCATCAGCAAGAGCGGCATGAGACCTTACAAAGTACTCCACTCCAAGGCAACGTAACAAGCGATTCTGATTGAGCTCACTGTGCTATACGAACGCAGAATGGAGGAAGCCCACATCTACAAAACCGAAAAGTATGCGTCTAGCCAGCAGCCTGAGAGAATCTGGCTTCCATGCCAAAGTCCTCGACATAGAGATTGGTACAAGGTTTGTGAGCGTATCTACCCACAGACTCATGAAGCAGCTGTCGATTTCTGGTAGAGAGAAGACAAGAGCTCTCAAGGCAATATATTGTCCAGCTCTCCGTAGAGTTTCTTATCACATCACTTTACGTTGTACGGGGCTGTGAAGAAATATACTACACAAATGTACTATATGTTCGAGGCAACCATTTCTACACCGAGTTTTTCAATTCCCAAGAGGTGTCTAAGTGTGCTGCTTACTTAGATCACTCATGTAATCATTATTTATCAGTGAACTGGCCGTGGAACGGTAAAGGAGAAGAAAACATGGAACAGAAACGATCCTAGGACCTGTTTAATTATTTATGTTTGTTCTTGGAAATGATGTAGTTCTGTCTGATAATGTTGTTGAACTAAAAATGAAAATTAAATGTTTGCAAACAAAAAGCAAGACTGACAAGTCAGCCTTCACAAGGAAGTGGTTGTCATCACAAAAATGACCACTGAGAGAATGTAGGTTCGAACCCCGATAGGGGTTTTTCAACCTGTGGACGGCACCTACCCGGAGCAGGGTCTGCTATGGGCTCGGATGGGAAGACTGGGAACATGCAATTGAGCATCATCCACTTTACAGATGCATTCGGGAAATATTGCTAGAATTTACTGACTAGCACAGGTGTCTGTGCCTGCAGGGCCTGTTTGACACCGTGATATGTTGTCAAGCGAAGCGTAGCGTCCAGCTTTGTCACATTGTCTCGGGACTGAAATGAACCCACACAACAGCATTGTCCTCACACATCATCAGCAGTTAAAACAATAACAAAACAAGAAAAACAAAAACCCGTAAAGGTTCCCCATTCTGAGGCCGTTCTTGTCCTACGCTGTGAGTTCCTGTCAAGGTCTTTGGTGTGTGCAGATTCATGGGGACTGTCGTTGCTGGGACGTGGTGGTGGCCTCACTTCTAAGGGAATGATTAATCAGTCTGGTATCCCGAGTGTTCACACGCATGCACACACACACACACACACACGCAAACACACACGCACACACACACACACACACACACACACACACACACAAAAGCATATTCTCGCAAACGATTTATCATTTCCCAGTTTAAGATCGACAGAGAGAAATGGTGAAAACTGAAACGACGGGGACACAAAAAACAGACAGACAGACAGACAGACAGATAGATAGATAGATAGATAGATAGATAAGGACAGAGAGGGGGAAGGGCAGAGACAGATAGAAAGAGAGACAGAGATAAAATCAGAGACAGAGATAGACAGAAAGAAATAGCGACAGATACCAGAGACAGATGATTCGAAATGATTAAAGGGAAATAATTTGTTCGTCGTCAATTAGCTTCACGCTATTTGTTCTTTTTGACAAACACAACATACACGTTACATCTGCACAGCTTTTATTTTTACAGTATACTTGTTTTCACCACAGTTACTGAATCAGAAAGCAATTTGCCTGTTGTATGCATAAAGCAGAACTTTCTCCTTTGATTTCTTCATGCCTTTTACTGAGAGTCAACACAGTGTTACTGACCATCACTGCAGGTATCTGTACTTATCGGGCCTGGTTTGACACTGAAATATTATCAAAAGAAAAATACCGTCTAGTTTTGCCACGTTGTCTCTGATATAAAATGGACATCCTCACACATTATCAACTATAGAAATAAACGTTTCTCAATCTAAGGCCGTCCATGTCAGCTGAGAGAGAGAGTGAGAGAAAGAGAAAGACAGACAGACAGACATGCATGCACGCAAACAACAGACATAAATACAGAGACAGAGAGTCAGAAAGAGAGGCAGAGACAGAAACAAAGACAGAAATAAAGAGACAGACATAATGACAGACAGACATGTATCACTCGAACTGATCAAACGGAAATATCTTTCTCGTCGTCAACAGTCTGAACGAAATGACCCTCTTTCAGACTGTTGTTCGTTGTTCATGTTGACGAAGGCAACATGTGCGTTTCATACGCGCATTTTTTATTACATAATTCTAACTTTGCCACCACAGTTATGAAATCAAAATGCAATTTGCTACAAAAAAGACAAGAATTTCCTTCCTTGATTTCTACACGACTTTTATTGACATTGAACAACACAACGTACGAATAAGAGATATAGACAATATGCATGCATGTATGTTTGTATTGTATGAACGAATATGTATACGCACATATATATTTATTCTGCATGATTGTGAGTTGAGGACTAGGTGTGTTTCGAATGTGTGTGTGTGTGTGTGTGTGTGTGTGTGTGTGTGTGTGTGTGTGTGTGTGTGTGTGTGTGTGTGTGTGTGTGTGTGTGTGTGTGTGTGTGTGTGTGTGTGTGTGTGTGGATTGTAAAGCGTTTTGTGCAATGAGGAAAGTGCTTATAAATGTTCAGTTATTATCATTATCATCATCATTATTGTTATTATTGTTGTCATCAAAAGAACGACAATAAGTTCTGGTACGTAATCAACATAATGAATAAAAGAAGTTAATGATCACCCTGATGACAATTATCATACAGTGAATACAACAATAGGACTAAAGCTTAGAACAACTGCAAACAAAACAACGCATTTAAAACAGACCACAAAAATATGTAGAAATGAAATATTTTCAGCTTACGAACCAGAGAGAAAGACCATTGTTACATTCACCGGTGTCTTTTTCGCATAATGACATGTGTACGGACACATTTATCTTGGTGTTCATGTTACTTTATTTGTTCAAAGTAAAATTATAACCATTTAGTTGAAGACATAAATAAATGTATTGGACAGGTTTATACACGTCGATGGCAGTTCATGAAATTGTAAAATGTTGCCGGTTTTGTGGGGACACAAGAGATTTTGTACAGGACAGACATCATACAGGGAATAGTAAAATGGTTATATATGTTGCTGATGTCGTTTAAAGTAGAAAGGCGTTAAAACTGAAGAAAAGTTGTTACATATAATGATGAATCCATACCCTGCTCTTGTCCGAAGCATATGAAAATGATAAATATTTCAGCACAAAATTTGCCTTCAACTAATTTGATTGAAAACTACCTACTGTTTGTCATACATATTATATAACTGGACCAGCTAGATATATAATACAAACAAAACTACCTTGAGAACAGCCTGTTGAACAGGATACTAAACTGGAGACTTCCTGGTACAATCGGTCTGGCATTGGAGGTCTGATCCAGTGTTCACTAGTGACTCTGTTTCAGCATGGTGTTGTTCTCTTTGAAAAGCCTGACGTTTTACAAAACAGTGAAAACAGTGTTGCTTTGTATTCCTACGGATATTTATTATTATTTTGCTTTACATATTTATTTCGAAACTAGATACAGCATATCGGTTGACTTTACGTTTCCCTTTCACCTTTTCCCTAACAACACGACGTTCACTTACAGCAAAGAGTCACCCTTGGCCACGTGTTACCAAAGGCTTTTGACACAACAACAAAGGCCACGTGGTTGACACTAAAAAAAGAACGACCATGGGGAAACTGTTAAACAGGATAGGAAACAGGAGACTCCCTAGTAGAATCGGTCTAGGATGGGACTTCTGATCCAGTGTTCAACAGTAACTCCGTTTCGGCACGGTGATGTTTCGATAGGAAAGCATGACATTTCAGAAACAGTGAAAATAATGGTGTTTTGCTTTTCTGTGGATATCTACTAATATTTCTGTTTTTCGACAGATTTACTTCTAATTTATGTACAACACATCTTTCATTTTCTCCTTTGCCTTTTCAGGAACAGCACGACGTTCACTTGCATGAAGGAGTCACCCTGGCCACGTACCACCAAAGACTTTTGACCCAACAACAAAGGCCACGTGGGTGACACTAGTCATCCCTGCTTATCTAGATTCCCATCACCATAAACTACTATGACTAGGCCGTGGTTATTGTCAGATTAATGTTGTGTTGTACTGACAATGCGTCATTTCCTGATCAAATCATGCAACAGAAATAGATAATTTATAAACAAATAAACAAACAAACAAACGAGTAATTGGAAAAAAAAAAAAAAAAAAGTTACAACATCTCCCTACCACCTACACCAAAGCACATCTGGTACAAACAATCAACACAAAAGACTGTGCCAGCACGCAATACTGCAGACACGAAAAGCTATAGCGTCCATTCCAGCTTAGCTGTCGAATTCTACACATAAGACAAAAGCAGTTTAACAAAAGATACAATATCTGCAACAGGGATCCTCTCTGGGATGAAGGGTTATTAGGTGATGAGGGTACTGGTGGTGATTATGTATATTCAGGTGAATGGGCCAGCAAAGTAACTAAATGAATAAATAAATAAACAAATGAATCAATACAAATATTAAGAAAGGGGGGCGGAGAGGAGGGGGGGTGGGGGTGGGGGGTGGGGGTGGGGGGGGGGCTACGGGTAAAACACAAGGAAATAATGATGGAAAAGATGGAAATTTCTAGCACTGAATTACCACAAGGCAATTGGAGATACTGTTTATATTCTATTTTGGTTCTATTTTGGTCACGCTAAATTGCAATTCTAAAACTGTCCATCACTGTCTTAGAAATACAACACGATGCCTGGTTTCACATCTGCTCCTCATAAACGTTCTTTTCGTCATCATTAGCATCATCAGGTGACATAATGGGACCTCCAACGTTGTAATAGGAAGACTGTGTGTTCCCTCCCACGTTGTAGTATGACGCTGCGTCCGTCTTGCTGACGTCACACTGAGGCGTTGCTGACGTATCGATGACGTCATAATGCCCTGTCCCTTGCAGACTGCTGTAATGATTAGGGGGACTCAGTTCTCCGGTGACGTCGTAGAGGGATGGAGCGATGGCCTCATCTGGAGCGGGTTCTGGTCAACAGTGAATCAAATTACACTTTTGGGATAACATATACAGACGCGATATTGAGTGATGTTGTTTTTTTAAAACGATTTCCTACACCATTGTTATGTTATGATGATAATATTGGTAGTGATAATGATGAGAAGGAGAAAAGATAATATTCATGATGATGACTATTTTGATTCTTATTTACCCCGTCAATGCAATAGTAAATAATTCTTTTGGTCAACATATGTTTCAGGGCAAAATATTGCTGTCTTTGGTTTTTTCACTGGACTGTTGACATCCGAATCATTTACTAAATATCTTTTATATTTCCGTCATGATTTATTCTGTCCTTTATTATATTTGATATTCATTATTCGTGACAACAAAAAAAAAAAGAAGAAAAAAGAAAACAGAAAAGAAAAGCAAAACATGTAACGAGAGGAATACTTCAGGTTTTGTTTTCGGTATGTATTCAACATGGGAACGGTGATTTGTTACTCAAAATTACTGCTGGTAGCGAGTTTTCAAAGAAAAAACAAACTCAGTAGATAGTCGAATACTGGTTTGTAAACTTATAAAACTTTCCCATATAAAATGGGGCAGTTTAACCGATTCCCAAAGCAATTAATATGAAGGAACAACATTTTGATATCATTTTTACGAACTGAATCTGTTGAATGTTGTTTTTCCCTTTTACAATTTTAGCTTTTACCGACAGTCTTTTGACAAATCACTATGTATGACAGAGCCACAAAGCTGGTTACTGCATGTATATAAAGTCACTCGAGAGGTTATAGATAATTACAACTTTCCCATTATCACTGTCTGCCATGTCTCTGTCACACACACACACACACACACACACACACACACACACACACACACACACACACACACACACACACACACACACACACACACACCAGTTGAAAGAAATAACATGATGTATGGACCAAACGAAAAACCCACTGAAGTGTTTCTGCAATCCAACAGTGAAGACAAGCCAGCTACTTTCCCATCTCCTCGTTCTAGCTCAGCCCACACAGCCACAGTCCCTGTGGTGACCAAGGCTTCAACTTACCACCAGCAGTGTCCTCAGCTGGATCAGCAGTTCCGGGAGTTGGAGCTATAGCATCTGTTCCCATCGTCCGTGTCTCCGCTCTTTTCCTTTGGAAAGAAAATGTATGGAGCCACTTAGAGGACAAATGTGGAAAGCTTAGTTAAAAAAAAAAAAAAGACAAAGAACAACGACAAGAATAATAAATAGCAGGCTCTCACTTCTCCCCACGTACCCGTAGAAGAGGAACAGAAAATTCAAACCGATAAAAACAACAATAATGAGCTCTTTGCTCAAACAATACCAGTAATAAAAGTGATAATTTTATTCCCTTATCCAACAATATGTAAAGAAAATTAATGCACTGTACTCACATATAATGTACGCTATTATGCAAGAAAAAAAGAAGAAAACAAGGAAACAAAAATACAAAAAAGAAAGAAAAAATCAAACTAACAGCTGTTTTCTCAGGCACCGCAGCACATTTTCACCTCCAACCTGCTTTTCGTTTTTAATACCTTGCGATACTTTTTTTAATTTTCAAAATGTTTATTGATTTTTTTCCATACCCCCATTGCACCTCATCCTCTATACCTCACTGTTAACCATGCTTCAAAGAATGCCTGGTAGAGCTATAAACAGAGTCTGTACAACACTCACGTGCCAGTGTGTATCTTCCTCCTCAGCCACATGATGACCACAACAGCCACGAGCAGAGCCGCAACAGCCACCGCCAGTGCCACTGCCAGAGCTATGACCGTGCTGCTCGGCTTGTCCTCAGCTCCATCATCAAGCCCTGACGCAGCTGACAATGAGGATGATGATGTCAGATACGCTGCCACAGATGCAGAGAAAGAAAAGGACAATGAGACAAAGAGGAAGATAAGAGAGAAAGGCAGGATACCGCGGTCTTCACCGCAGTGGTCATGACAGACTGAGAGTATAATTCCCGGCACTGACTGTACTGACAACTCGTGTATACACCCCTTTTCAATGGTTTCATTCTTAATTGCCGTTCTTAATTCTGCTGTCTGACTCTCCAGTTCGCAATATTTGCATGGAATATCGTTCGTGTACGTTTCGATTAACTTCCCAGAGTAAACCATTCAATAACATACTATATCTCTGTCTGTTATTGTCTTTCTCTGTCACTCTCTCTTTTTTATTTCTCTCTCTCACACACACATTCTCTCTCTCTCTCTCTCTCTCTCTCTCTCTCTCTCTCTCACACACACATACACACACACACACACACACACACACACATTTATGTAAACCCCTCTCCCTGTTTACGTGTGGCTGACGTGGAGAGGTCCTGACTGTGTGATGAACCCTTCAGTGTCGTCCCCGATGCAGTGGATGTTGGTGGTGAAGACACAGGACTTGTACTGACAGCTGCTGATGAGGATGGAATGGAGCACTGTGTGTCTGCTGGTGGCTGGCTGAGGACTGATGGCCTCACCACGCTGTTGGAGGAGGACGTCACGGCGTTACTCGGGGATATAGTGCAAACTCCTGTCCTATGATGTCTGATGAATTTTGTGACCACCACATAGACCTCTCCTGTGGAGCTTGGTTGTTTCTCCACCTTGAACAGGATCTGCCGAAAGATGCACAACGATAGATTTACACCTGGTTTGTAAGCAACAGCAGTGATGGGCACACTGAGAATGATACCAAGGACTATGCTTACAATACTGGTAATGATGGCGAACACCACGATAGTGATAATGATTATGATGACGATGGTGATAATCATTATGATGACGGTAATGATGGTGATGTGGTGATGATGATGACGATGATGGTGACGATTATTATTATTAATATTATTATTATTGTTGTTGTTGTTGTTGTTGTTGTTGTTTTTGTTGTTGTTGTTGTTAGACAATGATGCGATGATTATGTTGACAAAGGGGAAGACGTGGTCAACGTTACCAGTGAGATGTAAAACTTGCCAGCAACTAATGAAACTGCAAACGACATAAATTAATGTTAGAGTTAAGCAGACATAAGGCTAGTTGATTGGTCACTTAGTTGAATGGTTATCTAATTACTTTGCTAGCTGTGTAGTTAGTTAGTTGGTTAGTTTAACTTGAACATGTTTACATAACCTGCACCAGAGGTAAATCACAAACAAATATAGGCCAGGGTACTGTTTTCAAAGTGGCGGATACAGTCATCTGTTGTTCTCGGACAATGGCGATGATCAAGTTTTCCACAGGCAGTGGTTTTAGCAGGAAACAAAATCCCACTCTCATACCCCACCCCTTGAAACGATATTGGGCAGTATGTTTCTTGTTTATTGTGGTTGCTGTCGTAGCTGCTGTTGTTTTTTTTGTTGTTAATTCTGCTGCTGCTGTTGTTGCTGTTGCTGTTGTTCTTGTTCGTGTTCTATTTTTGGCTGTTTTTCGTTCTTCTCGTCTACTTAGATGCATATTTGTTTTTACTATGAAGTAACACAACACATTCTGATGACATAAACAACGATTCGTTTAGAAAGGAATTACAATAACATATTATGCAGTGGATTAGTTGGGGTTTTTTATATTGAGTTTGGCAGTCAAAAACTGTTTTTTGATGTTTTTACCCCTGATAATGCATTTGTTACTGTGATTGACAAATTACAGTCATTTGAACACAGGGTCCAGAACTGCACCAGTCAGGTGGTGTGGTACTCATGTGTGTCCTTGTGGTGCTGCACGGTCTTCCTCTCCCCTGTCCTCAGCACTTTCTGTCATCTGTACCTTTGTACTGAAGGCTGTTGGACCACTTCATGCACCACCACCACCACCACCGCATCATCCGCCACAGTTAAAAAATCCATTAACTATGATGATGAATATGATGATAATAAATGGAAGTATCATAATGACGTTGCTTTACCTTGTATGCTGCACGCACTTGTAAAGGGCACACGCCATTCGAGTGGAATCTTGAAGTGGAATTTCTCCACACTGCCACTGTCCTGTTCTCGTTCAGCAGTTGAACAGAGACTGTCAGGTCAGAACTGCTGGGCAGGAAATAAACGAAATAAAGACAGTCCGTTCTGTTTGACTCCGTTGGGCTGATGAGTGGTGAAGTCCACTGTATTACGTCACCACTGGATGCAGAACTCACGATACGTGCATATTCTGCAAAAATGTCAACCGGTTACCAATAGGATGATTCACCGATATACTAGTCATGATTATCTATTACACAATAGCTCCTTTCAATGATTGTTTATATTATACTAATGATAAGTTATAGTCTTCCGGATTAAGCTGTATTTCCGGATCATGACCAGTTTATTTTGCTGAGGCTCTAATCCAGAAAGTATTTTTGGGCTCTTTCCAGTTATTTTTTCTAGATATTTTGTTTGAGGCATGACATATTTTTTCTTGTTCGCAATTTAAAGTAAAGAAAACCTAATTCTGGACAGAACACAAAT
>NC_134902.1:26024724-26029724 GCF_041734735.1 Babylonia areolata | reverse complement strand
GATAATAGCAGCGGGGACACATGATATCACACACACACACACACACACACACACACACACACACACACACACACACACACAGTCACTCTTTCACTCACACCATTGCCTCGACATTCTTTATTCCAGAGAAACGTAGTTTTCCAGCATTGTTCAATACACACGTACCTTCATTGCCAACGATGGTATAGTTGTCACTTGAGCACTTCCCTGGCCTGAAACAAACATACACAAGTGCACGTACACACATACATACACATGTACACCCACAGATACACACACATAGAAACATACATACACACACACACACACAGACACAATAGTCCTTTGTTTGTTTCCTCCCACCTTCTACACTTCCTTTGTACCCCCCTTAATCCCCCATTGAAGTTTTCATGTAGCCTGTGTGCATATGGGTGGGTGTTTACTGTGTGTGCGCGTGTGCTTACGTGTGTACGTGCATGTGTGTGTGTGTGTGTGTGTGTGTGTGTGTGTGTGTGTGCGCGCGCGCAGGGCACTGTACACAATACATATGTGTTGTTTCGTGTGAGACGCTTAAAGCCTATTATATGTTGCAAATGATAACTATGATAATTTGTATTTGTATTTGTCTTTCTCTTTTTATCACAACAGATTTCTCTGTGTGAAATTCGGGCTGCTCTCCTCAGGGAAAGCACGTCGCTACACTACAGCGCCACCCCCTTTTTTTTCTTTTTTCTTTTTCTCCTGCGTGCAATTGTATTTGTTTTTCCTATCGAAGTGGATTTTTCTACAGAATTTTACCAGGAACAACCCTTTTGTTGCCATGGGTTCTTTTACGTGCGCTAAGTGCATGCTGCACACGGGACCTCGGTTTATCGTCTCATCCGAATGACTAGCGTCCAGACAACAACTCAAGGTCTAGTGGAGGGGGAGAAAATATCGGCGGCTCAGGCGTGATTGGAACCAGCGCGCTGAGATTCTCTCGCTTCCTAGGCGGACGCGTTACCTCTAGGCCATCACTCCAATAATAATAATAAGAAGAATAATGATATAACAATATAGTTGTAGTGGTAGCAGCAGCAGCAGCAGCAGCAGCAGTAGTAGTAGTAGTGGTAGTAGCAGTAGTAGTAATATCAAGTTAATTGCCCGCTTGTGTGAGCGTGTGTGTGAGAGAGAAACAGAAAACTGTAAGGACAAGAAAAACGAAAAAAAGACACAAGTAACAGAGATCTCACTGAGGCAGGACACAGGTCTCTCTGCAGCAAACACTGCCAATGATGAGGATGAAGACAACGTCAACCTGGATGTCCGTCACCTTCATGTTCTTCTCTTCCACTGTCTGTCTGGTGAAACAGAAGCAATAAGAAACAGGGAAAAGAAAAGATGGATGAGAAAAGCATCCAGAAGGAGAAGAAGCATTCTTTAGACACACACACACACACACACACACACACACACACACACATACATACACACACACACACACACACACACACACACACACACACACACACATGCATGCTACTATCACCAAAAGTGTAAAGGTGACAAAACACACACATACATAATATAAAAGTTCATTTTTGAACTTACAACATTTTCCATATTCACATAAACACAGTCCAGACACCACATGTCCCCCTCACACAGACACAGACACACACACACACACACACACACACACACACACACACACACACACACACACACACACACACAGACATACACACATATCACACAGACACACATGCATTATACTCACAAATTCGAACGAAATATAAGAATAACAACAGGCTTGATCCAAAGCACGGGGGACTCTGAAAGCCGGATATTTATCACAGAGGATACAAAACCCAAATCTTCCGGGTTGCTGTCAAAAGGCCCACTGTCTGCTTTCAAAAGGTACACAACCTGGGACAGCGTACTAGTGGCATTGCACGCTGGGATTATTCAATAGTGTGGACAGAAAGGCAGCGCTCACACACACCACGACACACACACACACACACACACACACACACACACACACAAACAAACAAACAAACAAACAAACAAACACGCACACACACACACACACACACACACACACACACACACACACACACACACGACAACAGATACACACAGACACGCAATACTTTCCGAATACCTCTGCAGAATAAAACATGAATATGAAGGACTCGCAATCCGTGTTGTGTTTGAAAGGAAAACAGGCAGGTGGCTTCTAATTACATTGCCTGGCGTGAAGTACGGTGACGGACACAAACATATAACACAAACCTCTCTCTCTCTCTCTCTCTCTCTCTCTCTCTCTCTCTCTCTCTCTCTCAAGTTAGGTACACTAAATGTTCACTCTAAAGTATACAGGTTGAAATTGTACCCTTCGTGTTTATTTCAGGAAAGCTTTTGACTTGGCACACATTGTGTATGATATCATGGGGTGCACTGAGAAATTAAGAGATAGCGTGCACAGGGTTATGCGTGAAATCTGATACAGTTTCACCACCTGCACGAAACACACACACACACACACACACACACACACACACACACACACACACACACACACACACACACACAAAGTGCATTTGTTCAGTTGCCCAAGAAGTGTCGAACAGTCATTCTGTTCTCTCTGATAATTAAGGAACTAGCCATTGAACTGTGAAGAAGAGGAAAACGTGGATATCAAGTCATCACCGGACCTGCTGGATTATTTCTTTGTTCCTTCATGTCAGTGATGTAGTACTTTTATCTGATGTTGTCATTGGATTTCAACGTGCATGGTTTGTGTTTACACACACACACACACACACACACACACACACACAGACAGATGTATACACGCATATGTATATATACATATATTTTTCTTTCTCCTTCTAGTTTTGAAGCAACAGGACATAATATCAGACATTTCATAAAATGGATATCATTCACGACATATATATATATATATATATATATATATATATATATATATATATATATATATATATATATATATATATATATATATATATATATATATAGGTATATAAAGGTAGTTAACTAGCTGATGGCAATTCACACACACACACACACACACACACACACACACACACACACACACACACACACACATATATATATATTTTTTCCCCTTTTAGTTTTGAAGCAACAGGCACATGATATCAGACATTTCATAAAATGGATATCATACACGACACAGTAATATGGGGGATGAGATGTTTACAGGTGAATGGACAAAACTAACGATAGAAAACAGGACATTTCTTGAGCACAAATTTCCACACAAAAAAGTACCCTATGTAGATTCTATTAGTATTAACTAAAGCTGGTCGTGTTGTGTGAAATGCAGTTCCCAAGAACACTGACCACCATGCTGCTAGAAATGAAAGACAATGTCTGGTTTTCACATCTACACCTCATAATCATTGTTCTCTTCGTCATCATCAACAGGCGATGTCACGGGACCTCCAATGACGTAATAAGGACTGTCAGCAGACTGTGTGTTCCCTCCCATGTTGTAGTAAGATGACGCACCCATGATGCTGACGTCACAATGAGGCGTTGCTGATGTATCAATGACGTCAAGATGCCATGTCTCTTGCAAAGTGCTGTAGGGATTAGGGGGACTCAGTTCTCCGGTGATGTCGTAGACAGATGGAGCGATGGCGTCATCTAAAGTATTTCCGGATCAGAAAAAAAGAGGTTAAGAATTGCACCTTTAGGTATGTCTTTATTATGAATACATTCAAAAATACTACATTCGGTATTATGTTTATTCAACGAGAAATTCTGCGCCTTTCCTCCTCCTTCTTCTTCCTCTTCCTCTTCCTCCCCCTCTTCTTCTTCTTCTATTGTTGTTGCTGTGGTTGTGGTTGCTGTTGCTGATGTTGTTGTTTTTGTTAACGTTGTTGAAACAATTAATATGCCGAACAAATAAGGAATCAATATCAAATAACAAAGGCGTTTCGTACACACACACACACACACACACACACACACACACACACACACACACACACACACAAATACACACAAGAGACATGCACACACAACCACCATCACCGTCGTCATCCTCCTGTATCATCTATCATCTATCCAATTGAACCATGCCTCTCTGCAGTACCTAAGGCTGTAACTCACCGCCAGCCCTGTGGTCACGTCCATCAGCAGTCTCGGGCACTGAAGCAAATGCATGTGTTCCCATCCTTCGTATCTCCGCTCTTTTCCATGAAAAAACAGAAAGAAAGAAAGAAAGAAAGAGGGTAAGAAACAAACAAACCCTCAATACAATAATAATAATAATAGTAATAATAATAATAATAATAATAATAATAATAATAATAATGGATACTTATATAGCACACTATCCAGAAATCTGCTCTAGGTGCTTACGCTTTTGTTAACATAAAACATTACATCTATGTTACATACACACACGAAAATGTGTCTACACACACGCACACACACACACACACACACACACACACACACACGCACACACAATATGGCGAAACTGACCAAAAGTTAAAACCTAGAAATGTAAATGACACAACAAGCAAGCAAACACAATCTTTTAATACTCCGCTTATTACTCTACCCCCGCCACTACTCACCATTCTACCCGCACATCATAGATAAATACACAAATAAGCAAGGAAATAAATGAAGAGATAAGTAAATGAATAACAACTAATTAGATAAATAAATAAATAAACAGGTAACAGTTAAAGCAAATAAGTAAATGAATAGATAAGTAAATAAATAACTAACAACTAATTAGATAAATAGATAAAGAAAGAAGTAACAGTTTAAAACTAAAACATTTTCAAAATGCGACCAAATGAGCATTCGTTAGTCAAACCATACAAGGGTCTTAGTTCATCATTCAGTTTTAAAGCCACATTTGTTGGGGTTTTTGTGTGTGTTTTTTTGTGCTCATTCCTCACTGCATGTTACAGGACTATAGACAGAAAGACCGTACAGCACTCACGTGCCGGTGTGTATCTTCCTCCTCA
>NC_134902.1:26017224-26019724 GCF_041734735.1 Babylonia areolata | reverse complement strand
CATTTTTACTGATCACGAAGAAAAGTCTTTGTCCTCGCAGACGTGTTCATGCGTTCGAGTTGAATTGTTTCTAAGATTCACACTTTTTATTAAGGAACTAAGGAAATGAGTTCCAAGCAGATCGTGCCAAATTTTTAAAACTGGATTTGTATAATCAAATAGCAAGCATGAGTGAAGCATGAACGAAGCAGAACAGATTGTCTAAATCATGAAGTTCTAGTCCGCTTTCAACAACTTCACTGACAGACAGACAGACAGACAGAACGAGACAAAAAGAGAAGAATTTCCCTACTTTTCGAATGCCAGGATCCACATTCCACTTCACGTCATTCCTGACGTTGTAACCAGCATTGTTGGATCTGTTGAGGACAGTACTGATCCTTCCATCCCTATGGTCCAGGAACACATCCAGAGCTGCAGGATGTGCTCTGCTATAGGAGAACTTGAGACATGAGGGATGGGTGACGTGAAGCCATGGGGACTCCAGGACTGAGTAGTAATAGTCACTGCTAGGACAGATACCAGCCCCTTCCTGCCTGGCTTGTGCCTGACCTAGAAGAGATGAATTGATGGCAACTGTCATTTCATTCTTTCTTTCTTTCTTTTCTTTTTGATCTTTTATTACCACATCAGACTCTCTCTCTCTCTCTCTCTCTCTCTCTCTCTCTCTCTCTCTCTCTCTCTCTCTCTCTCTCTCTCCCAGTCTCTCTCCGTCCCTCTCACCAATCTCTCTCCCCATTCACCACCTTCTCTCTCCCAGTCTCTCTCTCTCACTCCCTCTCTCCCTATATCTTTCTTTCTTTCTTTCTCAAGGCCTAACTAAGCGCGTTAGGTTACTCTGCTGGTTAGGCATCTGCTAAGCAGATGTGGTGTAGCGTGTACAGATTTGTCCGAACGCAATGACGCCTCCTTGAGTAAGTGAACTGAACAGAACTCTATTTCTGTCCCTCCCCCTCTCTCCCTTTCTCTCACTCTCCCTCACGTGCACCCAGAATGTATGCAGGTCGGTGACCTTACATTAACATTCTTGCGTTCTTGCGTTCTCCCTCTCCCTCATTTTCTTCCCTCCTGTCTCTCTGTCGCTTTATCTCTCTCCGCCCTTTGTCCAACCCTTTCTCCCACTCCCTTCCTCCCCCCCTCTCCCTCCAGCTGCAGAATAGCAGCAACAACTAGATGGCAGAAAATGCTCCAGGCTGAAGTTCAACATGTCACTGTTAACCCTTGAAGAATGAAGATTTGTTTTCGTTCTGCCCCGCCCCTCTGTCTGTCTGTCTGTCTGTTTGTCTTTGTCTACCAGAATGTCTGTCTCTCTGTCTGTAAGTCTGTTTGTCTGTCTGTCTGACTGTCTGTACGTTTGTCTGTCTGTCTCTAAGTTTCTTTGTCTGTGTCTTTCTGTCTGCCTGTCTGTCTGCCTCTCTCTCTCTTTCTTGCACAATTAAGACCATAACCTACCTCCTACCAGTGTCCAGTTGGACATGGGAGGATCAGCACAACCTTGTTGATACAGGCACAGACCTGAATTACTGTTAAAGTCACAGCTCCCGGCGTTCAGCTCACACACTGTAAAACAAAACACAGCTGAGAGATTGCAACGGTGTTGACAACGCTGATTATTTTGCACACAGTAGTGCACACCTCATTTCTGTATCGATCTATTTAGTTAGTTCATTTATTAACTCCTTCATTCACTTATCAGTTTACTTCCTCGTTAATTGCGTTTCTTCACTTATTCGTTTGTGAAATCACCCTTTGCTTCATCCACAAAATAATGAATCACGTAATCCATAGGATCGAATAGTTAGTCAGACTGTCTATCCACCCACCTGTCTTTCTGTCTGTGTATCTATTACCCTTTATCCATTCATTATACCATTGTCATTTGTATGTCTAATATGTTTGTTACATACGTGTTTATTCTTTCAGTTACGAGTTCCGATTCTTCAGAATATTCTTCAATGTCATTTTCAGCATGTATCATTTGTAATACCGTTTACTTTCAACTCTGCGCTAGCAGTCAGCGAGAGGGGTGAAGACAGAGGGGGAGAGGGAAAGAGAGAGAGAGAGAGAGAGAGAGAGAGAGAGAGAGAGAATGAGATGGAGGGAGAGAGAGAAGAGAGAGAGACAGAGACAGACAGACAGAGACAGAGATGGAGAGATGTAGAAAGAGAAAGGGTGCATTGGGAGCATTTATCAAGACAAGGTAGGTCAGAGTCCATTCTGAGGGCAAACAAATGCAAAATGTGAAAGCAAAAACACGAATACACAGCAAACAACAAATACAAAACACATTTACATAATTTCTTCTTATGCATAAAACACACAGGTAATCAATATAATCCCATAACAGCACAGTGTGTGTGGTAAAAAACAACAACAAAAAAAAACAAAAAAACCCACAGATCCAACCACAATTTTGGGGCGTATTTTTGAATTTGACGTGACTCTTGAAAATAGGATGAAACGGAGATGGCTAGCACATACCAATAAAGGGAAATATACT
>NC_134902.1:25997224-26004724 GCF_041734735.1 Babylonia areolata | reverse complement strand
GTTTGTGTGTGTGTGTGTGTGTGTGTGTGTGTGTGTGTGTGTGTGTGTGGTTGTGCTTGTGCTTGTGTGTGTGTGTGTGTGTGTGTGTGTGTGGTTTCAGGCCAGGAAAATGCTCAAGTGACAACTATTCTGTTGACGGAAATGAAGGTAAATCGCAGTGCATCAACATGTCTTCATTGACCCTTGCGCCTTTCTTTCCCTTTCTTTTGTTATTGTTGATTTTTTTCCGTTTTTGAAACCTTTTCTTTTCATATCACACACATGCATACATAATTATATACGCACAATGACTGCATTAGAAATACCAAAAATGAAAATATCTATGTGTTATTTAATTCAGCCGTACATTATGTCTTTATTTCTCTCTTTCCCTTGTCGTTGTTGTATTGTGCAGTGTGTGAGCTGAACGCCGGGAGCTGTGACTTTAATAACAGATCTTCAGGTCTGTGCCTGTATCAACAAGGTTGTACTGATCCACACATGTCCAACTGGACACTGCAAGGAGGTAGGGACCTGTGTTTGTCTTTCCTGAGAGAGAGAGAGAGAGAGAGAGAGAGAGAGAGAGAGAGGTCAAACAGCTATCGGAACAGTGAAATCGTATCAACTGTGTCTTGATCTTGGCAATGGAAGGATGGGCCCACACCTCTCCTTCCGCCGTTTGAGCCTTCCCCAGTCAGCCTGGTACCCGTTCACATTTGAGTGGTGTTAGGGAAATCAGAGTGAAGTGCCTTTACCAAGGCTACAACACCATGCTGAAACGGGGCTTCAAACTCTAATCACCGGTGAACAATGGACGAGAAAGCCAACGCTTAACCGATTCTGTCTCGGCACATTCTATGACAGTGAGAGCATAGAAAGAGAGCACGTAGAGAGCTGATGACTTTGTAATGCTCAGGCATGGCGCGAGAACTGTTGTAACCAACAGAACGGGACAGCCACGTCATCATATGGTATTGTTATATTTTTTAATGTTGTTGTTTAATTCGGGTTTTAATCCTTACCCCACCCCCCACCCCCAGAAAGAACAACAAAAACAAAACAACAAAAACAAACAAACAAACAAACAAAAACCAAGAACAAGATAATAATGAACAAATCAAAATATAATAAAGTATTCCTGCTTTTCTGTCACCAAGAACAGAACCATTCGCAGTAACTTCCCATATGAGAGTGACTTTCCATGCAAGAGTTTACGAAGCTCTTTAGCAAATTAGGTGATTTGTTTTTTCAACAAATTTGTATGGTGTGTGTGTGTGTGTGTGTGTGTGTGTGTGTGTGTCTGTGTCTGTGTGTGTGTGTGACTTGACTTGACTTCGTTTATTGTCATAAAATCCCGAAGGATTAATGGACACAACAAACAACAAAAGGAACAAAGAAATAAACGGTCATCTAATACGCATGCACTGAAATACATAGTTGGCAAGTGCTTTTTGACAGTCATCGCAGTTGAATAAATCACTTGGTTTTAGAATATTGTTTTGTATTTTTCTAGAGATCACATATGATTGATGATCATACTGCTGTAAAGTTGTAATTAGATGGTTTCGCAAATCATGAAACAAGATACACGTATCTAAGAAATGTAATTCATCTTCAACAACTTCACATATATCACATAACCTCTCTTCTCTCAGAATGTTTGCATATCTTCCTCGTTTGATATCTAAATAATGTGCGCTTATTCTGAGTTGACAAAGAGCTTGTTTGTGAGTAGGATCGATTTTATCAGTTAGATAATTATCATTTCGATAATCGTTTCTTTTATTTTTTGTTGTAGAAGCCTAATCTGTTGTATTCAGTTTTTCTCTGTTTCCAGAATTGTATATATCTATTTCTTAGTTGTTGACGTAATGTGAATTTAAGTCTGCTGATACTAAATGTCGACTGATTAATCCAAAAATGACATGTTTTAGAATGTACCCCTAGACGCAGTTTGCAAAAATTAATATGCATTTGTTCATGTGAATGTTTCGAAGAAATACAGTTTCTAAAGAAATCTGTCATTCCTGTATTGAATGAATTGGTAGTTTTAGTTTCAGCCCATGGGAACAAAAAATGTCGGATCCATATGATAATATAGGCAAAACAAGCGAATCAAAAAGCTGCAGTACAATATCCAAACGAATATCTTGCTTTTTAACGATTCGTCAGAGGGAATATGCTGCTTGTGATGCCTGTTTGGCTAGGTGCTCTTGGGCATAAGAGAATGTTCCACTTTTGTGAAATAATATACCCAAGTATTATTACTGGTCGGTAGTTTGGATTATATCATTGCTTACTGTGAAAATAACAGGCACTTTGAGATCGGTGTGTGTGTGAAAACTATTACTTTAGTTTTGTCCATGTTAATTTTTAGATCCAAGTTTTCACAGTAGAGATTGCGTTTATCCAGTTTCCTTTGTAATCCTATCTTTCTCGTGGACAAAACTACTAGGTCATCAGCATAAGATTATAGTAAGCACGAACCAATATCATTTTTGTCAAGGTCTATGGATGTTGAGTCAGTAACGCCAAAACAATTTGGAAGACCAGTGTGTGTGTGTGTGTGTGTGTGTGTGTGTGTGTGTGTGTGTGTGTGTGTGTGTGTGTTCGTGTGTGTGTGTGTGTGTGTGTGTGTGTGTGTGTGTGTGTGTGTGTGTGTGTGTTTATGTATGTTTATGTACGTATATATATATGTATGTATGTATGTATGTATGTGTGTGTGTGTGTGTGTGTGTGTGTGTGTGTGAGTGTGTGTGTGTGCGCGCGCGCGTGTGTGTGAGTGTGTTTGTGTGCGTGTGTGTGTGCGTGCGTGCGTGAGTGTGTGTGTGTGTGTGTGTGTGTGTGTGTGTGTGTGTGTGTGTGTGTGTGTGATAGATCACGTACAAGCCAGGCAGGAAGGGGCTGTTGCCTGTGGCAGTGACTATTACTACTCAGTCCTGGAGTCCCCATGGCTTCACGTCACCCATCCCTCATGTCTCAAGTTCACCTATAGAAGGGCAAGTCCTGCAGCTCTGGATGTGTTCCTGGACCATAGGGATGGAGGGATCAGTACTGTCCTCAACAGATCCAACAATGCAGGTTACAACATCAGGACTGACGAGAGGGATGTGGATCCTGGCGTTCGAAAAGTATGAAAAGTTCTCTCTCTCTCTCTCTCTCTCTCTCTCTCTCTCTCTCTCTCTCTCTCTCTCTCTCTCTGTCTGTCTGTCTGTTTTGTGTGTGCGGGAATGGGTGAGGGAGTAGGTGAACGAACACACGGGCTTGTGTGTGTGTGCGCGCACACACACACATACACACACACACACACATGCCCGTGTGCCTGTGATAAACATCGGGGCATTTCCTTGCTCTCCATCGCAGGCAAGATACTTGCCAGGATCCTATTAAACCGCCTCACAGCACACCTTGACCAAAGTCATTTGCCTGAGAGCCAATGTGGATTGCGGAAAGAGCGCGGAACCACCGACAGGGTGTTTGCTGCAAGGCAGATGCAAGAGAAATGTCAGGAGCAAAATGCTGATCTGTTCTCCACCTATGTCGACCTCACTAAGGCCGTCGACACCGTGAGTAGAGAGGGACTGTGGAAGATCATGGCCAAATACGGATGCCCTCGGAAATTTATTTCCTTGGTCAGCCAATTCCATGAAGGCATGCAGGCTCGAGTCCAGGACAATGGCGAAACATCTGCTCCTTTTCCTGCCACAAATGGTGTCAAGCAAGGCTGTGTCCTGGCTCCAACACTGTTCAGCCTCATGTTCTTTGCAACGCTTACTGATGCCTTCAGAGACGGCGATGTTGGAATTGGCATAAAGTACCGAACAGATGGCAAGCTGTTTAACCTCACAAGGCTTCAAGCAAAAACGAAGGTCATGACAGACATCATCAGAGACTTTTTGTTTGCTGATGATTGTGCCCTCAACGCTGGATCCGAAGCTGACATGCAACTCAGCGTCGACAAGTTTGCCACTGCCAGCAGGAACTTCGGGCTTATCATCAGCACGAGGAAAACTGAAGTTCTCCATCAGTCAGCCCCACGTTGAGCCCAACATCACAGTCAACGGTCAGAGACTCAGTGCGATGGAGCGGTTCACATACCTTGGCAGCACACTGTCACGAAATGCGACCATCGACGATGAAGTGAACGTCAGGATTGCAAGAGCAAGCGCAACCTTTGGTAGACTCTATGCAAATGTCTGGAACAGAAGAGGCATTGGTCTTGAGACCAAGGTAAAGGTCTACGAGCAGTAGTTCTCCCCCACACTACTGTACGCCTGCGAAACTTGGACAGTGTACCAACGACACGCCAAGAAGCTGAACCACTTCCACACGACATGCCTCAGGAAACTACTGAACATCAAGTGGCAAGACAGGACCCCAGACACGGAGGTGCTTGCAAAAGCCACCCTTCCCAGCATCTTCACCATCCTGATGCAGTCCCAGCTTCGCTGGGCTGGACACGTGGCGCGCATGCCAGACCATCGGCTGCCCAAAAGGCTTTTCTATGGCGAGCTGCAACAAGGGAAGAGATCACACGGAGGTCAGAAGAAGCGCTTCAGAGATACTCTGAAAGTCTGTCTGAAAGCGTTTGATATCAACCCTGACTCCTGGGAGGAATCTGCAGTGGACCGTGACAAATGGCGCGCTGCTGTGCACAAAGGCGCCAAGTTGTACGAGGCCAACAGGACTGCTGCAGCTGTTCAGAAGAGGCAGGCCAGAAAGTCACGGGCAAGCAAGCTCCCTGACAATGATATGCCTGTCTTTGTCTGCCCCAACTGTCAGCGAACATTTCGTGCGCAGATTGGACTATTCAGCCATGTGTGCATTCACAGATAGATTCATGAGCATCCCCCCACCACCACCACCCTCCCCCCATCCCCCAGCTGGATGACAACGATGATCATCATCGATCTCGATGGACACACACCACCATGTGTGTGTGTGTGTGTGTGTGTGTGTGTGTGTGCGTGCGTGCGTGCGTGCGTGCGTGCGTGCGTGCGTGTGTGTGTGTGTGTGTGTGTGTGTGTGTGTTTTTTCTTTGGGTGCCTGTCTAGAACGAGGTGATTACAACACACATAGCAAAGGTAAGGGGTGTGGGTAATTTTCTTTCTTATTTTTTTCGAAATATTGGTGGTGTCTAGTGGGAACTGAGGTGGGCAAGGCATTAACTACACTACTGATAACACAAATCACAAGCTTCCAACTGCATGATGAATCATCTCTCTCTCTCTCTCTCTCTCTCTCTCTCTCTCTCTCTCTCTCTCTCTCTCTCTCTCTCTCTCTCTCTCTCTCTCTCTGCTAAGGAGCCAGAATCAGTAACTCATTTTTTGTTTGATTGTCAAGGTTACTCTGATATCCGTAGGAAGTATTTCCCTTGTTTCACCCTTTATATTGGAACAGATAAAACGCTCTTTAAATTATTTAATGTTAACTACCCAGTTAGTTAGTTTGTCTAAATTCGTTGTTCAGGCCTTGAGGAAAAGAGCATTAGCAGGAAAGCACTAGAATGATTATCACGGCGTTTAAGACCCACTTCGAATAGTATGCAATGTGATCGTTTCCAGTCGAGTTAACGTATGTGTTTATTTGAAAATGCGGGCATGTGTAATTGGAGTGTGGTTAAGAATGTGTGTGTGTGTGTGTGTGTGTGTGTGTGTGTGTGTGTGTGTGTGTGTCCGCGTGCGCGCGCTACGGTGTGTGTGTGAGAGAGTGTGAATGTGAGTGTGTCAGGGTGTGTGTGGGGTGATGGTTGGTATGTATGTGTGCGTGTGTATGTGAATGGATGAGTATGAGAAAGAGTATGTTTGGATTCCTGTTTTATCGTGTAAAGGGTTAGTGTGTGTGCGTGTCTGTATGATGGCTGGCTATAATGTACATGTGGCATTTTTGAATGAAATCTGTTTTTTTTGTTTGTTTGTTTTTATGTATATTCTCACACATGATAGGGGCTGTTGGCCTGACTCATTAAAGTCGTTCAGCATTCAGCGTTCAGCGTTCAGCGCTCTCTCTCTCTCTCTTTTCACACTATTTGATTCATTTTGTTATATTTTTGTTAGTGGCCCACTCCTTTGTTATGGGCCGGAGGCCTAACAAATAAACCCTTGTCTTGTCCTCTCTCTCTCTCTCTCTCTCTCTCTCTCTCTCTCTCTCTCTCATCATTCCAGTTCATTGACATATAACCTTGGTGATGTGATTTGGACAATGGGCTGTATGAAATATTTAAGTAAACCGATTTTCTTGAATAGCATGGAAGATGACATCATTTTCGTTTTCTGTTTCCAGGTCATATTCAGAGCGTACGGTGGAGGAGCAGGCAGTACAGGTGTGAAAGTGTTCTCCGTCTCTGTGGATCCAGGGCTGTGCGAATGGTCAGGTAGGAATGATTTCATACTGAACAACATATTTCGTACAATATTTGAATATACATGTGTACTGCTATTACTATTTCATCCTGATATAATTTTATAATGTTTCCAATAAAAATCTGATCATTGTGCTAAATGTCACGTTGCTTTTTGCGGCCATACGAGCTGTTTATTTGAATTAATCATCTGGGGATCGGCACAGGAAGGCGGAGACCAGACCTCTCCTTCCGCCATTTCAACATTCACAACCGAAGACAGACACCAAGGTAGGTTGCGAAGAAGTCGGAGTAACGTGCCTTTATCAGGAACATAACACCATGCCGAAACACAGACTTGAACTCAGATCACTGTTGAACACTGGAGCAGAATCGAATTTTCAACGACGTCCCCATATAGTTAGAAAAAAAACAAACAACCAGAAATTCCCCAGTCTCTTGTTTTGAGTTTTCTTTTCTCCAATACGTAATCCTTTATCTTTATAAGAAACCCATGCTGAATGACCTTTTTATTTATTTTTAAAACAATTTATTTATGTTTTTTTTGTTTTCTTTAAAGAAAACAACCTCAAAATTGTGATTGATACTGTATTTTGCGTGTCAAAAGACAAACGGGAGAAAGGTTGACCGGGAATGAGATAATAATGTGGGATGTAAATGCGTCTCTCAGAAATACGGTGAAAGAATTAGAAAGGGGAAGAGACATTTAGACTGACAGACAGAAAGGGAATATAAATGTCATGCTTGGTCACGCCTTGCTTAAGATAGTTTGACTGTAACTGAGCATAGAATTCTGCTATTCCGCCTTTGTGTTTCGAAGGAAACACTCCATAGCATCCCGGTCAGTTTCTAAAAGTACGGACACTGTAATATGAGTTGGTTTTTTTTTTGTTGTTTTGTTTTTTAAAGTTTAACATTTCCGGTGTGGAAGCCTCAATCTGATCTCTACGGAGTTTTACCTTTTTTTTTTCAGGGCTAGCCTCGATTAAGCCCCTTGACACACGCGCTCGCGTACACACACACACACACACACACACACACACACACACACGTAACAACTCTGCTGCGCTCGCACACATGTGTACTCAGGTATATGTGCACTAGACAACAACACTCTGTAATTCATTTTCTGCAAGCAGAAAACTCAAATTCAAGTAAAT
>NC_134902.1:25972224-25984724 GCF_041734735.1 Babylonia areolata | reverse complement strand
TCATCATCATGGTTGTTTAGTTTTGTTTTGTTTCGTTTTAAACACATGGTTATACATACAATGAAATGCGAAAGTTCGACATACATATGCATTAGTTATCAAGTCTGAATCTTTGTTAAGGTCAAACATGATTTTTATTTATCTAAAGTGACGGACAGATGTTGGTGGGCGGTACGAACTAAACGAAAGGGAGGGAGGGAGGGAGGAAGGGAAATTCGCGCGCGCGCGCGCGCACACACACACACACACACACACACACACACACACACACACGGGGGACCACAATGCAAGTATGAGGACAAGTAAGCCACTGCTTAAGACTTCCTCATATAAGAATATCATATGAATGAATCACTTCATCTATCAAATGAAGGCGTATGGAATATAAATGTATTTCGCAGACATGTAAATATAGCTAAATTTTGTAAATAACAATACATTCAAAGTGTAGCTATACTTATAGCGTACGAACAGTTAGTGCAAAGGGGCATTTAATAAAACAGATACCGCTGTAGGAACAAAAGTCTTTTACTTCTTTTGTCTTATTTCAGGTGTGTGTGTGTGTGTGTGTGTGTGTGTGTGTGTGTGTGTGCGTGTGTGCGCGTGTGTGTGTGTGTGTGTGTGTGTGTGTGTGTTTTCTTTTTGCAAGAAGCATCTTATACCGACGACCAGATATAACAGATTTTTTGACTGATCACAAAAGATCTATCAGCTAACTGGTTGAATGCATGATTATTGTGTGAATGTATGATTAATTGATTGGCTGATTATTTAATATTATCTGCGTCACTTTATTTTCTATTATTCATAGTGATATATTTATTGCTATTTTACCTTCCATTCTTTCTTTTGCTTTTTTTAAAAAAAACTTTCTTTATCTCCATCTTTTTACACATTAGATATTGTCAGGGTTGACAGGTTCGGCAGAAACGTAGTGGCTGACAAGGCGGTCCATTTTCCCATTTCCCCGAGGGAACGGTCAGCATTCCATGACATACATCCAAGATCCAATTCATACATAAATCGTAAAGTCACGGCTTTACTTGTTCTAGCTTTGAAACCAGTCAGCTTCTTCTTCTTCTGCGTTCACTCGTATGCACACGAGTGGGCTTTTACGTGTATGACCGTTTTTACCCCGCCATGTAGGCAGCCATACTCCGTTTTCGGGGGTGTGCATGCTGGGTATGTTCTTGTTTCCATAACCCACCGAACGCTGACATGGATTACAGGATATTTAACGTGCGTATTTGATCTTCTGCTTGCATGTACACACGAAGGGGGTTCAGGCACTAGCAGGTCTGCACATATGTTGACCTGGGAGATCGTAAAAATCTCCACCCTTTACCCACCAGGCGCCGTCACCGTGATTCGAACCCGGGACCCTCAGATTGACAGTCCAACGCTTTAACCACTCGGCTATTGCGCCCGTCGAAACCAGTCAGCGAAATCAGCGCCATGCGAATAAAGCAGACAGGTTTAACATCTTATCTTACAGCAGCAGCAACAGTGTGTGTGTAGTGTGCGTGTGTGTGTATATGTGTGTGTGTGTGTGTGTGTGTGTGTGTGTGTGTGTGTGTGTGTGTGTGTGCTCTCGTTTTATTTGGTGTTTTTTTGTTTGTTTTGTTTTGTTTTTTGTTGTTGCTTTTTTTTTTTTTTTCTTTGTTTTGTTTTTCCCCTCAATGATCCTTACTGCAATGGCTACTGGGGAATTCACAGCAACATTACAATGGTGTGTAATAGCTGACAAGTGTGTTTTACCGGCTGTTGGGGTTGTTTCCCTTTGACCATTAGTCTCATCAGGCTGTGAACCGTCAATGTAAAATCAGAACAGGCACAACTGAAAACCACCGTTGTGACTAAGCAGCAGTGCAGGGTCTCCTCTGGTGTGTGACCTCCTGGCGGCCTAATACCTAATGGTTCCTATGTGGACTGCTGACTCTGGGACCGAGACAGACGAGCCTGGGTGTGGCTGTGTATGGGGGACTCGGAATGAGTGGCGTGGCGTGGGAGTAATGCTACTGAAACGGTGCGGACGTTAACTCACTCAGTACGGCCAGTCCTCTCTTCTCCTCTACACAGACCCCTCGGATGTCCAGTGGGTGTCTGAATGACCCAACCGTTAGCTTCCGTCGTCAGAATTGTGGTATTCTTTGTCAACATTCACCTCTTCAGTATAAGAGCCTTCCGCTTGCAATATTTTGATGATGGTAATTGGGCTGAAATGCTGTTAACGTCGTCTCTTTCGCCGTTCGTATGGAGAGAGTTAAAGCGATAAAATAAGTGACCTTACAGGTGAAAGAGACAGAAACAGATCAGAATAAGGCTTTTCTAAAGAGATTATTTCCAGCATTCCCCCCCCCCCCCCACGCCCCCACCCCCACACCCCCAAGAAGGCGCAACTCATGTATAAATGAACGAACGAACTTGACAAATAATACACAAAACAATAACGATAATTTCTTTCAGCAAGATCTTTAATAGAAACAGGGGTGAAAAAGCAATAGCCTTCATGTACAGATATTGTTATTATTGCTATTAAACATTTATCCAACAAAAATCAAATAATTATATGGTTGTTTTTTCTCGGTGTGTGTGTGTGTGTGTGTGTGTGTGTGTGTGTGTGTGTGTGTGTGTGTGTGTGTGTGTGTGTGTGTGCGTGTGTGTGTTTGTGTTTTGTTGTTGTTGTTGTTGTTGTTGTTTTATTTTGGTTTTTGTAGGTGTTATGTTCATTTATTTCTTTCTTTATTTCTTGCATAAAAGATACACATACACTAATGACAAGAAGAAAAAGAAAGAAAATACAGAAATATGAATGAGAGGAAAAAGAAGTAGAAGTAGGAGTGACAGACAGGCAGGCAGGCAGGTAGGTAGGCAGAAAGCAAGGAACAGAGAAAGATAGGACAAGAAAGAAAGAAAGAAAGAAGGAAAGAAAGAAAGAAGGAAGGAAAGAAAGAAAAAAAGAAAGACGAAATAGAAGAAGAAGAAAAAGAAGAAGAAGAAAGGCAAAAATGGTTTCAAAAAGCAGGATTCCAACATAAAAATAAAATGTAAAGCAATGATACCAGCAACAAAAACAAGAAAAACAACAACAAGCAATGACAACAACAACGACGAAGACGACAATGATGATGACCCTGATGATAATGATGATGATGATGATGACACATGATAGATTGCATAGATGATACCGAAGCAAAGAACGAAATACAGACGATACATGTTCTTCATGACCCCAGAATAAGGGGGATGATTGTTTCTATATTTCCATGGTGATCACCAAGATGGAGGGTAATGGGGAAGAGGGGGTGGTCCATTTACGTTCGGGATTACTTGACAAGGCTGTGCTTATGATACATCCCGGCGTCAACCAGACTGAGAGATACAGACACCGACAGTGTTGGGACAACAAAGTTGATCAACACCCACAAAGTCGCATCTGTCAAATGGATGATCCTCAACTGGTTAGTTCCATGTTTTCCCACTCGATCCCATCGCATACTCAACTGTGAGTGGGATGGGAGGGGTAGGGGTGTGGGGGGTGGGGGTGACGGCCCGGGAAAACAACAACAAAACAAGAAACAAAACAAAAACAAAAAACCGCGTGCTCGCAGCCGTCAGTCCGTGACGCTAACCATTTCTCCGCGGCGGCAATACAGATTACATCTATTGGGACTGTTTGAAACGAAACACAAACAAGACCTGACAAGCTAAACCAACACGTGTTCATGCGATACTGCTTCAAAGCCTCCAGTTTTAGAGCGGACGTTGATAAGCATTTATTTCTCTCGCTTGTGGACCTCAACTCCCAAGTTCACCCACATCAACGAGTGAGGTTGTTTTTGTTTTTTACATGTGTGGCCGTTTTCACTTCGCGAGTTAAGTAGCTGTATTCTGTTTTCGGAGGAGGTCTGCATGTGTTTGTGTTTCCATGCTCCACTGATTATTGACATGAATTACAGAATCTTTAATTCACACACTGGATGTTTACATGTGCCAGCGAACGAAATGCGTTCAGGCACTGACAGTTTCTGCATATATATTGATTTTAAAGATACCCCAATAAAATAACTCGTTAGGAGTGTTATGCATATTCTCGTCAGGAGAATCATGACTATTACTATGTCTTTTCCATCCTGGTTAGCAGTCTGTTTATGTCATTCTTCAGGCAATAATATCAGCCTGTCCCTCGCTGTTGGTGACAATTGTACGTGTTTTCCAGTGATTTCTGAAAACAAGGCAATGGTACAGATTTCGACGGTCACACGGACACATACACAGACACAAAGGCAAAGACACACAGAGAGAAAGACAGACACAGACACATAGAGACATCATGATAATTTGACAAGTAGTATTGTTTATAGCTTTGCCGACAGCGAAGACCATCATGGCAAAACAAAAAAAACAAAATAATAAAAACCGACAAACAGGCGCAGGCGTGTTCAAAGCCACTCGCACAAACTCCAGATCTTAAGCCTCCACCAGTCATTACCATATCAATTATAATCATAATTAGGACTGTCAAGCGTACAATAATTCATTGCAACACCATGTGCAACGCTGGGGACTCCAGGTATTTCGCTTAACTCATCACCTCCATCAAATGAACATAAAAAGCAGACGAAATCCACAAAACAAGACAGTAAAGAAGAAGAAGAAAAACAAAAGCCTGACAAGCAATACAATCTGCATCTGGCATAAATATGTACACAATTTAAAAGCCCTTGCAAAATGATCAAAGAATGTCCCATCTCAGTCTTTACAAAGAAAAGTAGTAAAGCAAGCCCCATTAGTATCGTAACGTGGGGCTGTGTGGAAAAAAAAACAACTAAAAAAAACCCTAAAAAAACCAAACAACCCCCCCCCAAAAAAAAACCCACAGTGTATGAAAATGAGTGAAGAAAAAGAGAACGTGTATCTTTCAATAGGTAGGGTAACCATCTATATCCAGCCCATGTCGTAGTGCTCTCCCTTTGACAGTAGTCGGTCACAGCCAAGTGCTATCTTTTCGTGGGCTGCAACTCTTCCGTTTACTCGAATTTACGAGTGGAATTTCATACGTATTTTACTTTTATTTTCCCTTGCATTTAAAGTAGTTATGTTGCATTTGGGGGATGACATAATATTCAAATGTAACACCATGCAAAACCCCAAGTCGACCACGCAGGCCCTTTGAGAACAAATGCTGCAGAACGCCCATGACTTTTACCGGCCGGAAAAAAAACAAAAAAACAACACCACCAGTTGATTCACCTTGCACTTTGTCACATCTGTGTTATTAAAGATGTATGTATACACATTCAGCGACAGAGACATTTATCTACATCATTCAGTTTGTTAATGAGACTGAAACTCGAGCCGTGCTGGGAACGCCAGCCAAATTCTCTCAACCCAACACATTGCTATCAAGAGTAACAATGTACTCGCTGAGTGTGCGGGGTCCGATGGTATAACGATGGTATAACTGTATAACAGCTTCTTCAGGCAAGCTGCCTTTTGATTACAAGTTGTAAAGACATGCCAAGACTTCTGTTGTTCTTAGTTTTATACTTTACAGGTATCGGTAATTCCCTCAGTTCTTTCTACAAGGAGCAGAGCCCAAGACACTCAGTCTCGGACAAGATCAACAACGAATGGAAACTGAATAGTGGTGAGAGAGTGAAAATGACCAAAGAGGAAAGGGGGCTAAATGAAAGGACTTTTTTGGTTACGATTATATCTTCTTGTTGTTGTTCTCCTCGTTCTTTCTTTCTTTTGTCTTTTTTCATTTCTTTTCTCTTTCGTTTTCTTTATCCATTTATCTATCTTTTTTATCATTGAATTTGTTATCATTCCAGTTTGCTCCTGTTATCCATATTAAGTTGATATACAATGGCAAATGTTATGTTTTGGTGAAAAACTGTGATGTCTTTGGTATAAGTTGTTGTTGGTTTTTAACTCTTTTTTTTTTCTCTAAGTGAAAGTGAAAGAGGACATTGGTAAATCACACTGCAGAACGAGCAGCTTGCACTGATACCGAAGTGTCAAGAGTGAAGCAATGCCCAAAGTATCTCAAACTTTGCAAACCGATGCATTAATAATAAAAAAAAATAAAATAAACCGTGATAGAAAAACTTAAAGGAGAAAGAGAGATAGGATGTAACCTACACAGAAGTAGGGAATAGGGTGGGGGAACAGGGGTTAGCTGAATGGCTGGGTGGAATGGAGTGGGGGGGGGGGGGGTGTGAGAGAGGGCCGTGGGAGGGGAGGGGGGGGGGCAGGATAGGGGGGGGGGGATTGTGAGAAGCTTTCCCACCCTCTTCCACAATATCCACTAGTAACATCGGGTAAAAAAATGTACATTTTTCATCAACATGTTCATAACAGTCAACTTGAAAAGAAGGGGTAAAAATGCCATTCTCTCTATGAAAAAAAAAATTCTAAAAAAAAAAAGACAAAGGCTAAAAAAACTGATTCCGGTCGTGGTGAACTAATACAAGTCCTACAGACCGTCATTCCGTCAGAAGATGCTACATGATGTCTGGTTTCACCTCCGCTCCTCATAGTCATCGTTCTCTTCGTCATCAACATCCTCAACAGGTGACGTCACAGGACCTCCAACGTCACAACGGGAGCTGTCAGCAGACTTCTGCTTTCCTTCCCACGTCAGTCTAGAGGATGACACATCGGGGCGTTGCTGACGTAGCGATGACGTCACGATGCCCTGTCATTTTAAGGCTGCTGTAGGGATTGGTGCTCAGCTCTCCAGGAACGTCGTAGTGGGATGGTGCGATGTCGTCATACGAGTCGTTTTCTGATCGGAAACAGATTTAAAGCCACATCAGTAAATATTCTATAATGTTCATTTTCATGCCACCTTTAACATTGAATGACAAGACTTTGTAAGCATTTTTTTTTTGCACCCGTCTCTCTGTACAAGGCCTCGTATTAACCTCTGCTGTCAAGTGCCTGGCAAAGTGATGGTGTGGACTGCTGGCCAAAGGCTGTGTTATCACTGCCTTGATGAAGACTTAACAGGCGAAAATTCGGCATGCTGAAGGGAGTGGGATTCTTACTGCCCGTCAAATTATTGTATTGCATTGTCTTGTATTGTATTGTGCTGTGTTGCATTGCGCGCTGCATTGTATTGCTACGTATCACAACAGATACCTTTGCGTGAAATTCGGGCTGCTCTTCCCATGGAGAGCGCATCAATACAGCTCATAGCTACATTTTTTTTTCTGAACTCAAGTGTATTTGCCCCCTTATTCTACAAGGGACAACCACTTTCTTACCGTGGGTTCCTTAACGTGCTCAAAGTGTGCATGCTACACAATGCACCTCGGTTCATCGTCGCATCCGAACAACAAGCATCCAGACCACCACTCAAGGTCTGGAGTTTGAGGGGAAAAAAAGTACCGGTGAGTGTGAGAGTCGCCCCAGTGAGCGCATATTCACTCACTGCCTAAGCAGACGCGTTACCAGCACGCGACCACTCCAGTCATTCACGCTAGCCACCAGGCATCAACACGTCTCTTTGATAGGACCAAGACTTTCACTTACCATCATTGGTGTCCGCATCACGCGCACGAGTCGAATGGCGCGTAGAGGCAACATAAGCCATTTCCATTCGTCCTCGCTGAGCTCTCTCCCTTGAAATAGATACATAGAAAAATAGATACACAAATAAAGTGTATATAACGAACTGAAAACCGCTTCTTCTTATATATATATATATATATATATATATATATATATATATATATATATATATATATATATATATAGTTACACACACACACACACACACACACACACACACACACACACACAGCAGAACACGCACGATACAAAGAAAGCACAACACTTACAAGCGGCTGAGGACGGCTCTCCTCCACCACACGAACACCACCACCACCACCACCAGGGCTGTAACGGCCACTGCTGCCACGACGGAAGGGATGACTACAGCGTTGCTGGTCATGTCGTATGTCCCCTGGGTCCGTGGGTCTCCTAGGTCTGATGCGTGAAGCACGTGGGTGAACACACACACACACACACACACACACACACACACCACGCACGCACACACACACACACACACACACACACACACTATAGATAGATAGATAGATAGATAGATAGATATGGGATTCATTAGCCTGGCGCAAATGTAAAATCTATGGCAATGCTGATTCTATTCATTCGCTCTGACTGACTTTGCTATAATCTGAGTGCATTACGTGCGTGTGTGCGTGCGTTCGTGTGTGTGTGTATGTTTGTGTGTGTCTGTGTGCATCTGTGTGCCTTGTACAGATGGAGAGGGGAGGGAGACAGGCAGACAGACAGACAGGGGCATAGTGTCAGAGAAATGACAAAGATTGTACATCGAGAAGAGCACATGCCTCATTTGTATCACGGGAAACCAACAGAAGAGAGAGAGAGAGAGAGAGAGAGAGAGAGAGAGAGAGAGAGAGAGAGAGAGAGAGAGAGAGAGAGAGAGAGAGAGAGAGAGAGAGAGAGAGAGAGAGAGAGAGAGAGAGAGAGAGAGAGAGAGAGAGAGGCGAAGCCGTTGGTGAGTCACGTGTGATTCTTTTTTTTTTTTTTTTCCTTTTGACCAGACCATACTGATACTGCAGGAATTAAAATCTTAGACAAGAAACCAAAACAACAGCAACAGAATATGGCCATGATCGCCATAATTATTGCTGGAGCGGTTGTCAGCGTTTTACCGGTATCCGGTTGAGTAGAGACGATGATGGACGATCGGCTGATGCACGGTCTTGCTGTTCCGGTGGTTGGTGCTTTAGAGGTAACAGCTGGTTTACGGACCGCCGCGTTTGAAGGGTTGACAGAACACTTGGTTTCCTCATATATGATGTTAGTAACAATGACGTAACTGCCTGCAACTGGGTCGTGATTCTGGGGTTTGTCCACTTGGAAGAGAATCTGAGAACAGAGGAACTCACAGGAGAACGTACTCAACCACTTGAGAAAAAGAACAACAACAACAACTCACAGGGCAATGAAGTTACAAGGATTTGAAAAGAAAGTCATCTGTCACAATTCTATGTGGGATGATGGTACCAATGACATAACTGTCTGCTCCTGGGTCGGACTCGAGATGCCGGGGGGTTATCCACTTGGAAAAGAATCTGAAAAGAATAAAGGAACTTACAGGAAAACAATTATACAATCTTCTAAGAAGCTCAAGTACGTACAATACAGCGACCTCACAACAATATCCTGGTCCTGTCCTAGTCATTCGGATGAGACGATAAACCGAGGTGCCGTGTGCAGTATGTACTTAACGCACGTAAAAGAACCCACGGCAACAAAAGTGTTGTCCCTGGCAAAATTATGTAGAAAAATCCACTTCGATAGGAAAACAAATAAAACTGCAGGCAGAAAAAAAAGGGTGGTGCTCTAAGTGTAGCGAAGCGCTCTCCTTGAGCAGAGCAGCCCGAATTTCACACAGAGAAATCTGTTGTGACAAAAGGAGTAATACAAATACAACAATCTGAGAAGGAACGCATCTCACAAAGGATTCGTCACATAATATTAATCTAATAGACAGAGAAGGAAACACACACGAGAACATGTGCACGAGAATCTTGTAGGAACCATAATAAGTCCATTGACGAGAACAAGCAGACAGAATATAAAAGGTCGATAGTTCTGTATGACCGCGCGATTTCACACACACACACACACACACACACACACACACACACACACACACACACACACACACACACACAGGACCCAGTCACAAGCTGAGGACACAAAGGTGCTCACGTGTAGAGGTACGACATCAGGCTCGCCAACGGAGGAAGGTGGCAGAATGGGTTAAGACACTCATCTCTCAATACAGTGTCTCTGAAGGCCTGGCTTCGATTCCCGCTCTCGCACTTTTGTTCCACGTTTGACTAGAGAAAATCAACACTGAGCCTCACGCCAATCGGAGAAGACGATAAACAGAGATCCCGTGTGCAGGACGCACTTTGCACGCTGAAAAAGAACCCATGGCAGCAAAAGGGTAGTCCACTCTGATAGGTTCACGAATATATAAGCTTAAACCGATGGACGGACTACGCGCGCTGGTCAGGCATCTGCCTAACAGACGTGGTGTAGTGTGTATGGATTTGTCCGAATGCAGTGACGCTTCCTTAAGAAACCGAAACTGAAACTGTACACATGTACACACAAACACATATCCCCCCTCCCCCTTAATTATACTCCCGCACATGAAGACGTGTAATACACATTTACATATCATATTCGCACATGCAGTCACACAGAGAGACAGAGATAGGGACACAGAGAGAGAGAGAGAGAGAGAGAGAGAGAGAGAGAGAGATGCACATGCACACACACGTATGTCTATCTATCTATCTATCTATATATGTCTATACCCATATATATATATATATATATATATATATATATATATATATATATATATATATATATATATATATATATATATATTCGCAAACGCACACAACCACACACACACACACACGCGCGCGCACACACACACACACACACACACACACACACACACACACACACACGCACACACACAGAGAAAGAGAGAGAGAGAGAGAGAGAGAGAGAGAGAGAGAGAGAGAGAGAGAGAGAGAGAGAGAGAGAGAGAGAGCTTTGACGCTTTGATATTTTATTGTCATTAACTGCAAAGGTCTATTGACAAGGGGGTGGCGAGGAATATTTCTTATATCACTACACGTCCAAAACAATAGATTCTGCTTATTACAGCGAAGCAAAACAAAACGAAACAAAGCAAACAAAGGGAAAAAAAAACAACTTTCATCCCAATAAAACATCCATTAAAGAAAGAGAAGAAAACAATAAAAAAAATAATAAAATAACAACAACAACAACAGAAACAACCCCAATACAGATCTTGACCATCTATTCTGGTAGTGATATTGTTCAATGTCTACATTATTATCAGACTTGCTGTATATAAACATAAAATAATAGACGTCACACATGGTTATCCTGCTCGTTTACTCTGGTAATGTTCATAAATAAGTGACACTGCAGTTTATTTTCTGAGCTTCGGCAATAAATCCAGCTATTCGCAGTATCGTTAAGTCATTATCAGACGATAAAGCAGAAGCAATGTCGTGTATTTCAGCTACACCGGACTTTTAAAAAAGTACATTTTTTCTCTCACTTTATCATATAATTGACATTGAAACAACAAATGATTTTCATCATCTATACTGGAAACACAAAAAAGGGCATGTCAAATTGGTGGATGCCCCCAACTGAAACCTTTTTTTTTTTTTTTTCTTTTTTTTTTTTTAAATCCGAGTGTCGTTAGCCGGAATCTTGCAAATTTAAGTATTTGCCACTTATCTGTGAAAACTGTCAGGAATCTTTTCGTCTGAAATACACATGTGGATAAAAAAAAAGAAAAAAAAGTCTATATTTTTCTTTAGTTTCCATATCAGAATGCCAATTCTGTTTAAAAGAACAAATAAGTCTGTCTGTAAATTCTGAAACAGTCTGCTTTTCAGTTCCCCTTTGTGAAACATCCATACAATTTCAAAGCCATATACAACCAATGTCTAATATTTTCACAAAAGGTTTTTCATGTACAGGGGTTATCTGCTCGTCTCCCCATATAATACTGTGTTGGATGAGTAAATCGGTACATTCCGCAAACGTTTTACTGCATAGGTGTTCACTTTCTCCATTTGTGAGTTTACCTTTAGACCCCAAACTTCAGCTGCATATGAAAGTACAGGTTCAATTTATGTGTCAAACATTTTCCAAAACAGATAATAATCAATCGAGTTAAGCTTTTCTAATGACTGCAGCAGTTCAATAACACCTTTCTTTGTTTTCCTACAACGTTCTTCCAACGCATAGTTTAAACTTGATTTTGCTGGAAATATAATTCCCTATTACGTGCATGGGTTAAGTACTCTAGCATCCGCATTTCAATATAACCACCTTTCATGTTGCTTTCTGGCAGGTGTCCACCCATTCTAAAAACCAAATGTCAGTTTTATCTAAATGAGCTGTAAAGCCCAAGCGATCTGCTTCTTCTTTCAAAGCAATCAACTGGTTTACCAGAGAGAGAGAGAGACAGACAGACAGACAGATACAGAGGCACACATATATATATATATATATATATATATATATATATATATATATATATATATATATATATATACAGAGAGAGCGATAGATAGATAGATAGATAGATAGATTCTTAATTAACCGGTTTTTGCATACGGGAAGAAACAACAACGATTTGCAATGAGTTATGAACTTTTGTCATACCTTGTGTGTGCCAAATCCAACAAAACAGATAAAAACAGATTACACAACGAACTAATGGAACCAATGGAGTTGTCAAGACCGTCTTTTTAAAAACTTTTTATTGTTAGTTTGATATAAAACAGGTTTTCAAATATAAAATCATTTGGCCAGACTTCAGAATTTTTCTAAGTTTCATTCCATAACCTTAAATGCTGAAC
>NC_134902.1:25949724-25962224 GCF_041734735.1 Babylonia areolata | reverse complement strand
TGTGTTGGCCAGCTGTTCGTCACCTTGTGTCACATCCCACCCTCCGCTTATGGACGGCTTCTGAAGACATGTGCCATGATATTGTGAGGTGTGTTATGTAGTCTGTTCACGCGGTCTCTGAAGGTTTGTCGTATTCCTAAATTGTTGAAGCATTCAGTGATCAGCTCAGTGCATAAGAACGAAAACCATGAATCTTTAAATGACTACCGTCTCCTAGCCCTGGCTCCGATTGTCATGAAATGTTTGGATCGCATCATCCTGAAACTGTTGGGTTTTTTTGGGTTTTTTTTAAATCATACACGACTTCCTACCTTGATTAATACCAGTTCGCATATCGACCCAATCGTAAAAATACTGATGCCGCACTTAACCTCATGCACCACACATACACACACCTGGAGAAACCAAGATCATTTGTTTTCATTTTATTTATTGACTTTTGTTTTATCCGCATTGAATACAAACAGTTTAGCCATATTTCATAACACATAAACTGCTTTAATTTAGCATCAGTCTAAGACTCGTCTTGTGATCGGTATAAGGACAGGCCGGCGCTTCCTTTTTTGGGGAAGTGTCTGGGTTTGTTCCAATATACCTTTTATTTACCTCTGTGCTAGCTGAATCGGTAGTGTAAGCAGCACTGACTTGAAGTTGTGTACCTTGTGAACGGAGAGAGTCACCACTCTTTACTATTTGTTAATCATTTCATCTCCTGGCCTCATTGTTTTTAAATTCCAGTTGAAAAAACACCGAGGCAACCATGTGTTTGTTCTGTATTGTCCATGTGTTCTGTGTGGCTTGTTCAGGCTTAAAGAGGCAATGCCAGTCTTGAATAAAAGCTAATTTGTGTTTGCACATTTCTTCTGTCTTTGCTGCTGTGTGCACATGTAAAATGATCGGTATAAGGACAGGCCCGGCGCCCCCCCCCCCCCCCCCCCTTTTTTTTTTTTTTATTTTTTTTTTTTTTAGGAAGTGTCTGGGTTTGTTCCAATGTACCTTTTTATTTACCTGTGTGCTAGCTGAATCGGTGGTGTAAGCAGCACTGACTTGAAGTTGTGTACCTTGTGAATGGAGAGAGTTACCACTCTTTACTATTTATGATTAAACAGTTACCTTGTTCATACAACTCTGTCCGTTTCGAACAAGCTCTGTCTTCTGTGAAGACAACTTCCACTAGTGCTGCCTGAGGTCTGGTGTTGTCCCATCACCCGCACTGTTCACCATTTACACAAATGACATCACTGGATCAGACACAGCTCCGTTGAATGAATGTTCTGATGATTCAGTCTTGGTAGATTTGTCATATTCTGATGTTGTGTGCTTTGAGCAATTCCACCAATTTTCCTCTTGGTGAAAACAGATGTACTTCGAACTAAATGTTCAGGAAACAAGAAATTATTATTGATTTAAGAAAAAAAAACAGGCCTCTCCTATTCCTGACATGTCTATCAATGATATCAAGGTTGATCATAAGCTGAATTTTTATTCTAATACATATTTCGTGTAAAAAAAAAAAAAAGTCAGTCTCGTATCTATTGTCTGTTGAAACTCAGAAACATCAGGGTTAAATTTAAAGCGCTTCAGGGATTCACGCCACAGCACACCACAGCACAACAGCACAGCACAACACAACACATCACAACACAACAGCACATCACAGCACAACAGCACACCACAGCACAACAGCACATCACAGCACACCACAGCACATCACAGCACACCACAGCACAACAGCACATCACAGCACACCACAAAACACCACAGCACACAACAGAACTCTTTCGGAAAGACCCCTTGCCTGTAGCTAACCTTGTTATTGATGGTCAAACAGTGGAGAGGGTCAATGAATATAGATATTTAGGGACCATCTTAGACAATAAGCTGACTTTTTACAGAAATGTTGATTCCATTCATAAGAAATGTCAACCTAGAATTTTTTGTTTACAGAAGCTTAGAAATGTTGGTATAAATTCAAATATTCTTCAAAGTTATTATCGATGTTGTATCGAGTCCGTGCTCACAGTTTCATTTATGTGCTGGTATGGAAGTTTGGGAGTGAAGAGTAAGCGTGTTTTGAACGATGTAATGAGTGTATGAAGTAAAATTGTGTGAGTGAAAAAAGCTAGTATGCAAGAGCTGTATGAAAGTCGAGTGGTTAAAAAAAGCAGGCAGATAGCAACTGACGACACCCATATTTTAGCAAAGTATTTTGAGCTGTTGCCATCAGGACGACGCTACAGAACTTTTAAGTGGAAATCCAGAGCTCTGAAGACTTTTATTCCACGTTCAATCCACCTTTTAAATTCTTGAGAACTCTGTGTGTGTGTGTGTGTGTGTGTGTGTGTGTGTGTGTGTGTGTGTGTGTGTGTGTGTGTGTGTGTGTGTGTGTGTGTGTGTGTGTGTGTGTGTTTACTGAGCTTAAAACGTGACAATTGGTTATAATGAATGTGCAATATGTAGGAAGAATAATGTGCAATATGCAGGATGAATGTACAATGGAATATGTCTAATGCTAACGTCCATATTCTAAATATATTTCTGTTTAATAATTATGATGTAATAATTAATTGCAATGTTTTTAAAAGCGAATATGTGAAATGCTTTTATTTGAGAACATATGTTTATTACTCTTGTTTAATCAAGTTATCCGCGTGTGTGGGGTGGGGGTGCGGGGGTGCGGGTGTGTGCTGATTATCTGGTTGTGGTTTTCCGCAATTCATCTTCATCTTTATTCTTATCTTATCTGTCTATTATAATCAATGTACAGTATAGTAGGCTATGTTTATAATTATATTCAAATAATGTTTCTTAATTCTTTCTGTTTTTACATTAAGAATACTAGTTATTATCTGCAGTGTGTGGATGTATGTATGAAACGATGTATGTGATATTTTTTTTACATTGTATCTTCGTAATATTTGTAGGGGCTGTTGTTGGCTTTTACAGTTATGGTCCCCATGTTGTTTACTTGTCTATGTTGTGATAATGCACCTGAACAAATTTCTCCAGTTGGAGATAATAAAGTTATTCTTATCTTATCTTATCTCTTATCTTAACACCACAACACACCACAGCATACCAGAGCACACCAAAGAGCACCACAGCACAACACAACACAGCATACCACAGCACACCACAACACAGCACAGCACACCACAGCAAGACACAGAACACCACAGCACAACAGCACATCACAGGACACCACAGCACAACAGCACATCACAGCACACCACAGCACAACAGCACAGCACACCACAAAACACCACAGCACACGACAGAACACCACAACACACCACAGCATAACAGAGCACACCACAGAGCACCACAGCACAACACAACACGGCATACCACAGCACACCGCAACACAGCACAGCACACCACAACACAGCACAGCACACTACAGCAAAACACAGAACAGCACAGCACACAAGAGCACAGCACAGCACACAACACCACAGAATCGCCACAACACAACACAGCACAGCACAGCACACAACAGAACACAACAGAACCATCACAACACAGCACAGCACAGCACAGAACCACCACAATACACCATAACACAGTTTCAGTTTCAGTTTCAGTAGCTCAAGGAGGCGTCACTGCGTTCGGACAAAACCATATACGCTACACCACATCTGCCAAGCAGATGCCTGACCAGCAGCGTAACCCAACGCGCTTAGTCAGGCCTTGAAAAAAAAAAAAAAAAACAAAAAAAAAAAACAAAAAAAAAAAAAAAAAAAAAAAAAGGGGGAATAAATAATAGATAAGCTTGCATAAATAAATAAATAAATAAATAATTATAATATAGAAAAAGGTAGTAGTTATAATATTAGTAATACTAATAAAATGATAATAATAAAACATAAATAAATAAATAACACAGCACAACACAGCCCAACCCAACACACCACAACCCAACACACACCATAACTCAACACAAAACATTGGACATTGAAGTAGCGGGGGACACAGAACGATAATGAGCATTGTGTACAAGGAAGTATGTGCGTGTGTGTGTGTGTGTGTGTGTGTGTGTGTGTGTGTGTGTGGTTGAAACCTTGTATTTCTAGCTACATCTCTCTCTCTCTCTCTCTCTCTCTCTCTCTCTCTCTCTCTCTCTCTCTCTCTATATATATATATATATATATATATATATATATATATGTATACATACATATGTGTGTGTGTGTGTGTGTGTGTGTGTGTGTGTGTGTGAGATAGAGAGAGAGAGAGAGAGAAAGAGAGAGAGAGAGAGAGATCTTTATCATGAATATTTTAGAACACTGTTGAATTACTTGGTGTTAATCACATGTCAAGTTTAATCATAGAATAAGTTGATCATGGAATGAGACGTTGTGCCTGTTCTTCATACCGTGATGTGCTTGTGGTAACTGTTTGTGAGGTTTCCGTTAACTCAGGAATCTGAACATTATTGTCTTTTACGCATTCACATTAAATGACTGTGATTATTGCATATTATTGTGCATGTAGCGCCCGCACACACACACACACACACACACACACACACACACACACACACACACACACACACACACACACACCGTCTAAAAACACTTATAGTGAATAGACGTTTAACTGAAGAAAACACACACACACACACACACACACACACACAGTGTATCCTGCATTGTATGTTCTGACAAGGACGCTCTTCCTGTCGCCTGCTGTGGTTCCGGTTTCGCCATGTCATCCGTGTTGTCATGGTGTGCGTGGACATTATCATTCGGGAAGATGGGAAGGGGGGGGCGGGGGGGGGTTAGTGGGAGTGGTGGTGGTGGTGGTAGTGGTGGAGGTGGGAGTGGTGGTGGAGGTGGTGGTGGAAGTGCCGAAAGTGATGGTGAGAGGGATGGTGGTTGACAGTCGTATGAAGATGAGTTGTTGTTGTTGGTGGTGGTGGTGGTAGTAATTATGATGGTGGGGGTGGGGATGGGGGTGGTGGTAATGATGGTGGTGGTGGTGGTGGTGGTGGTAGTAATGATGGTGGTGGTGACGGATGGTATTGTGGTAAATGGTTTATGGTAGTATGAAGATGAGTTGTTGTTGGTTGTGGTGGTGGTGGTGTTGGTGGAAATGACGGCGGTGGTGGTGATGGAGGTGATGGTATTGTGGTAAATAGTTTACGGTAGTATGAAGATGAGTTGGTGGCGGTGGTGGTGGTGTGGTAATGAAGGTGGTGGTGGTGATGGAGGTGATGGTATTGTGGTGAATGGTTTACGGTAGTATGAATATGAGTTGCGTTTGTTGTTGTTGGTGGTGGTGGTAATGATGGTGGTGGTGGTTATGGAGGTGACGGTATCATGGTGAATGGTTTACGGTTGTATGAAGATGAGTTGTTGTTGGTTGTGGTGGTGGTAATGATGGTGGTGGTGGTGACGGATGTGATGGTATTGCGGTAAATAGTTTACGGTAGTATGAAGATGAGTTGTTGTTGGTTGTGGTGGTGGTAATGATGGTGGTGGTGGTGACGGATGTGATGGTATTGTGGTAAATAGTTTACGGTGGTATGATGATGAGTTGATGTTGGTAGTGGTGGTGGTGGTGGGGTGGTGGTAATGACGGTGGTGGTGGTAACGGATGTGATGGTATTGTGGAGAATGGTTTACGGTAATATGAAGATGAATTGTTGTTGGTTGCGGTGGTGGTGATGATGGTGGTGGTGGTGATGGAGGTGATGGTATCATGGTGCATGGTTTACGGTATTATGAAGAAGACTTGTTGTTGGTTGTGGTTGTGGTAATGATGGTGGTGGTGGTGATGGAGGTGATGGTATTGCGGTAAATAGTTTACGGTAGTATGAAGATGAGTTGTTGTTGGTTGTAGTGGTGGTAATGATGGTGGTGGTGGTGATGGAGGTGATGGTATTGTGGTGAATGGTTTACGGTAGTATGAAGATGAGTTGTTGTTGGTTGTGGTGGTGGTAATGATGGTGGTGGTGGTGATGAAGGTGATGGTATTGTTGTGAATGGTTTACGGTAGTATGATGATGAGTTGATGTTGGTTGTAGTGGTGGTAATGATGGTGGTGGTGGTGATGGAGGTGATGGTATTGTGGTCAATAGTTTACGGTAGTATGAAGATGAGTTGTTGTTGGTTGTAGTGGTGGTAATGATGGTGATGGTGGTGACGGATGTGATGGTATTGTGGTAAATAGTTTACGGTGGTATGATGATGAGTTGATGTTGGTAGTGGTGGTGGTGGTGGGGTGGTGGTAATGACGGTGGTGGTGGTAACGGATGTGATGGTATTGTGGAGAATGGTTTACGGTAATATGATGATGAGGTGTTGTTGGTTGTGGTGGTGGTAATGATGGTGGTGGTGGTGATGGAGGTGATGGTATCATGGTGCATGGTTTACGGTATTATGAAGAAGAGTTGTTGTTGGTTGTGGTTGTGGTAATGATGGTGGTGGTGGTGATGGAGGTGATGGTATTGCGGTAAATAGTTTACGGTAGTATGAAGATGAGTTGTTGTTGGTTGTAGTGGTGGTAATGGTGGTGGTGGTGGTCATGGAGGTGATGGTATTGTGGTGAATGGTTTACGGTAATATGAAGATGAGGTGTTGTTGGTTGTGGTGGTGGTAATGATGGTGGTGGTGATGGTGATGACGGATGTGATGGTATTGTGGTAAATGGTTTACGGTAATATGAAGATGAGGTGTTGTTGGTTGTGGTGGTGGTAATGATGGTGGTGGTGGTGATAGAGGTGATGGTATCATGGTGAATGGTTTACAGTAGTATGAAGATGAGTTGTTGTTTTTTGTGGTGGTGGTGGTGGTGTTAATGATGGTGGTGGTGGCGTTGGAGGTGATGATATGGTGAATGGTTGACAGTAGCAGTATCAGTATCAGTATCAGTAGCTGAAGGAGGCGTCACTGCGTTCGGACAAATCCATATACGCTACACCACATCTGCCAAGCAGATGCCTGACCAGCAGCGTAACCCAACGCGCTTAGCATGACAGTAGCATGAAGATGAGATGGTGGTGGTGGTGGCGGTGGTGGTAATGGTGGTGGTAGTGGTGGTAGTGACGAAGGTGATGGTTTGGTGAATGACCTGATGATTCTGGTGATGGTGACAGCACACTGATGATCATATTGGTGATGGCGGTTGCGGTTGCGGTAGTGGTGGTGGTGGTCTTGCTATGTGAGTGTGTGTGTGTGTGTGTGTGTGTGTGTGTGTGTGTGTGTGTGTGTGTGTGTGTGTGTGTGTGTGTGTGTGTGTGTTTATGTGAGCGTGTGCGTGTATGTGTGTTCGCAGGCGCGCACGTGTGTATGTGTGTGCGTGTGCATGTAATGTGTATGCATTTGTGTGTGTGTGCGTGTATGTGTGTATGTGGGGGGGGGGGAGGTATGCGTGTGTGTATATGGGTGTTTTGAAGAAATTATACATGCGTGTTTGTGTGTGTGTGTGTGTGTGTGTGTGTGTGTGTGTATGCGCGCGCGCGCGCATGTGTGTGTGTGTGTGTGTGTGTGTGTGTGTGTGTGTGATAGAGAGAGAATGATTGGGAGTGAGAGAGAGAGAGTTTGTTTGTGTGTGTGTGTGTGTGTGTGTGTGTGTGTGTGTGTGTGTGTGTGCGTGTGCGTGCGTGTGCGTGTGTGTGTGTGTGGTTCTGTGTGTGCTGGCGCACGCAAACATGTGTGTGCATGCTTGAATCTGTGTCTGAGAGTGGTCTACACATTATGTACATATTCCATTCCATTCATTCTCCTGCCCGGGATGGGCGTAGAGGAGGCATGAGGGACGATTCCGTAGTCAGACGACGCCATCCGGTTCTATCTTCTGCCTGTCGTATCAGCGTAGCGCTATCCATATTGGTCCATTCCTTGATGTTGTCCATCCAGCATTTAGCTTGCCTCCCTCTTCGCCTACCACCCTCTAGCGTTCCCTGTAGAACTGTCTTTTGCAGTGAATTGTGGCGTGTCACATGCCCGAACCATGACAGCTTCCTCCTTTTGACCACTGCTAAGAGTGGTTCCAGTGGACCCACTAGCATAGTTATTTGGCTCTTGACAAAGTCATTGGTCTTTCTGTCCTTCCATGAGATTCCAAGCAGTCGTCTGAAGCATTTTGTCTCAAACGTCTGGACTTTCCTAGTAGTCTCTGCTGTTAAAGTCCAACTTTCACATCCATACAGCAGTATGGATGGCACCAGGGATCGGTACAGTTTGATCTTTGTTGGAAAGCTGATCTCTTTGCTCTTCCAGATCTTGCTGAGCTTAGCCATTGCTGATGTTGCGATCGCTATCCTAATCTTTATTTCAGTTGTTGAGCGACCGTCGTTTGTGAGGGTGGTGCCGAGATATTTGAAAGCATCCACTTCTTCAAGTTGTTGTCCGTTCATGAAGATTTGAGCTTGGGTGTTGGTTGAGCTGTTTACCAACACTTTGCTTTTCTCGGTGCTCACTTCCATTCCGTATGCACCTGCTCTTCCTTCTAGTCTCTTGGTGAGGTCTTGTAGTTCTTTGTTGCTGCCTCCTAGTAGATCTATGTCATCTGCGAATCTCAAGTTGTTGATGATTCTTCCTCCTATGGAGATGGTAGAGTGGAAGTCATGGAGGGTTTCGCGCATGATGTTTTCTAGGAAAAGGTTGAATAGTACTGGGGAGAGCAGGCAACCCTGACGGACACCGACTGTGGTCTTAAAGTATATTCCGATTTGGTTGTTGAGGAGGACTGCGCTGCTGGATGTCTTGTACAGCGCCTGAATGACTTGGGTGAGACCCTCCTCAATGCCAAACTGTCTGAGTACCTGCCACAGTCCATCATGCCACACCCTGTCAAAGGCTTTCTTGAAGTCTATGAAGTTGTGGAACAGGTCTCTTTGATGTTGCAGGTGTTTTTCCATCAGTAATCGGCAGGTGAAGATCTGTTCTACTGTGCTTCTGCCTGCTCTGAATCCGGCTTGTTCCTCTGCCAGGTGTTCTTCAGCCTCTTTCTTGAGTCGGTTTAGAATGACTCGAAGCATGATTTTGCTCGTGTGGCTAATAAGACTGATTGTCCTGTAATTCTGGCATTGGCGGAGATTCCCCTTTTTTGGTATGGGGATGATGAGCGACCGAGTCCATTCTGAGGGCCACTGTTTTGTCTCCCAGATCTTTTGACAGATTGCTGTTACAATTGTGACCAGCTCATTCCCTCCGTGTTTGAGCAGCTCTGCCGGAATGTTGTCTGCTCCAGGTGACTTTCCTGCTGGTAGACTGCGTACAGCTTCTTCCACTTCTTCCCTCAACACTGGCAGGGGTGAAGGTTCCCTTGATGGTGTTATGTCTCTGTCAATCAAACTGTCATCTGGTTGTATGGGATAGTTGTATAATTCTTGACAGTATTGTGTCCATCTGTTCAGAACAGCGGAGCTTTCTGTCAGTAGTTCGCCTGAGGTATCCTCAATGACAGACGATTTGTTCTGCTGCGTCTTGGTGAGTTTCTTCAGTGTGGCATAGGCAAATTTGCTGTTTCCTCCTTCCATTCCTTTTTCGATCTTCTCACACTGGTCGTTGATCCATTGTTCTTTGGCTTCTTCCATCTTTTTTCTCACAAGTTTATTGGTTTCACGATACTGTGCGGCTTCGTTAGGGCTAGTGTTTTTCGTCTTCTTCAGGGATCTTCTCTTATCACACAGGTCAAGGATGTCGTTAGAGATCCATGGCTGGTGTTTCTTCCTCTGTCGCCCCAGTACCTCTTCAGCTGTTTCACGGACTGCCTCATTGAAGGTGTTGGTGAGGTCGTTGATGTTGTTATCCAGAAGGCTGAGTGCCGCAAACCGTCCCCCGAGCTGAGCTTGGAAGACCTCTTCAATCTCCGGGTCTTTAAGCTTCTCCAGATCAAACTTGATACGGGGTTGCACCGCTTGGTGTTTTTTCTTCAGCTTCATCTTCATTGTGAGCAGCACAAGGTCATGATCACTGCCTATGTCAGCTCCGGGGTAAGTCCTCGTCTTTGCTCTGTTGATGCTTGATTTGAAACGCCGCGGGGTGAGGACAAAGTCAATCTGGTTGTGAGTTCTCCCGTTCGGTGCATGCCAGGTTGTTCTTCTTGACAGCTTGTGAGGGTATGTACATATGTACATATACAGCGCAAATAAAGACAAACAGAGACAAAAACATACAATTTTAAACACGCCAACACGCCCCCCCCCCCCCCCCCCCACACACACACACACACACTCCAGTACAACAGCAGCACTCAAGCAAATTGTTCGTATGATTCGATTTTATGAACTGTCAGAATTACACTTTTTACAGTTTAAAAGGAGTCCCTGTCTCTGTGTGTCCCTGTCTCTATGTGTCCCTGTCTCTGTGTGCCCCTGTCTCTGTGTGTCCCTGTCTTTATGTGTCCCTGTCTCTATATGTCCCTGTCTCTATGTGTCCCTGTCTCTATATGTCCCTGTCTCTGTGTGTCCCTGTCTCTATGTGTCCCTGTCTCTGTGTGTCCCTGTCTCTGTGTGTCCCTGTCTCTATATGTCCCTGTCTCTGTGTGTCCCTGTCTCTATGTATCCCTGTCTCTATGTGTCCATGTCTCTGTGTGTCCCTGTCTCTGTGTGTCCCTGTCTCTGTGTGTCCCTGTCTCTATATGTCCCTGTCTCTGTGTGTCCCTGTCTCTATGTATCCCTGTCTCTATGTGTCCATGTCTCTGTGTGTCCCTGTCTCTGTGTGTCCCTGTCTCTGTGTGTCCCTGTCTCTGTGTGTCCCTGTCTCTATATGTCCCTGTCTCTGTGTGTCCCTGTCTCTATGTATCCCTGTCTCTATGTGTCCATGTCTCTGTGTGTCCCTGTCTCTGTGTGTCCCTGTCTCTGTGTGTCCCTGTCTCTATATGTCCCTGTCTCTGTGTGTCCCTGTCTCTATGTATCCCTGTCTCTATGTGTCCATGTCTCTGTGTGTCCCTGTCTCTGTGTGTCCCTGTCTCTGTGTGTCCCTGTCTCTGTGTGTCCCTGTCTCTATGTATCCCTGTCTCTATGTGTCCCTGTCTCTGTGTGTCCCTGTCTCTATGTGTCCCTGTCTCTGTGTGTCCCTGTCTCTATGTGTCCCTGTCTCTGTGTGTCCCTGTCTCTGTGTGTCCCTGTCTCTGACGGCCCCCGTACGTCTCTGTGTATCTTTTTTTTTCCAATTTATCATAAGTGTATATACATCTAAGTTCTACTAGTCGCAAAAAAACACACACACACAAAAAAAAAAAAACAACACACACACACACACACACACACACACACACACACACACACACACACACACACACACACACACACACACACACACACAAAACAAAGAAATAGGTAAATGAATAAATGAATGAATAAACGAACAAAATAAATAAATAGATAAATAAAGATCATATGAATATTCTGAAAGGGGAAAGCAACAACGTTTCACATCCCCCCACCCGCCATTCCCCCAAAAAGAATAAAATAAAATAAAATGAAAATAAAAATAAAAAGAGCACTGGTTTCATTCGTCGCTGACAAATACGGGAGTAAGGCTGTACAAATATGTTTTGTAAATTACATCATATACACCATATGTTTTACACTTTGTTTTTTGGCTGCTGTTCTTGTGTTTGTTTGTTTTTCTCACTGAGAGACACACATACGGAGACAATGAGAAGGTGTACCCAATGTATCACCGACACACTTGGCATGCAGTACATTTTTTTTTCTTTAGATGACCTTTAACGAGTATGCTGCTGCAGATTACTGACTTTGTTTATCTACCGCTGGCTGTCCCCATCCACCAGGCTGCAGTCTGTCGCTCCAGGAAGCAGACGGTCGGTGCGCCCCGCGGATCAGTGAATGTGAGAGTAGACCTGGTCCAGGATGACGGGCGGCTCCCTGTCTCTCTGGACATGGCTGTACACGTCCCTCTCCCCGCCCCCCACGTGGTCATACAGTCTGCATCCACCACTCTCCTTCTCCCCGGCCAGCGCCGTCTTCTTCCCGGCCAGGCCCAGGCAGCTGTACTCGTCCTCTGCACCCCCCCTGGCGGCCAGGTAGCTGCTGCCCGCCGCTGGAACGGCTCCTGGTGGGGCGTGGTCTACCCAAGGAAGGTGGTAGTGCCCGTCATCAGGAACGTGCTGCCCCTCTCGGGGACCGGCGACGCGCGCGCCCTCAGGGCCGTGGCGCTGTCCAACGAGGTCAACGACGTGGTATTCCCCGTCGTCCTCAGGACCGGGCTGTATCCCCCCAGTGCCCGCAGGTCGGGTCGGAGAGGTGCCGCGGCGGCCAGTCTCCGCAGCTCTGTGTCGTCCTCCCTCTGGCGGCGCGTCGTTTCCTCTTCCGGCCGTTTCTGATTGGCCGTTTGCTGAGTGACAGGAAACAGTGTGCGATGACTGTTTCTATCATTCCTCTCTGTCTCTCTGTCTCTGTCTCTGTCTTTGTCTCCGTCTCTGTCTGTCTGTCTGTCTGTCTGTCTCTCTCTCTCTCTCTCTTGCAACCTACCTAACAGACAGACAGACAGACTCTGCAGGGCAGGCACAGGACCGCGCGCACA
>NC_134902.1:25927224-25934724 GCF_041734735.1 Babylonia areolata | reverse complement strand
AGGACGTGTTGGTTTGTGATTATATAAATCATCAGCATCCGCACCTTTCTCCCTCTGCCACCACTACGTGCCTCCACCCTCTCTGTCTCTCTCTCTCTGTCTCTCTCTCTCTCTCTCTCTCTCTCTCTCTCTCCCCCTCTCTCTCTGTCTCTCTCTGTCTCTGTGTGTATCTCTCCCACCCTCTCTCTCTCTCTGTATCTCTCTGTCTCTGTGTGTCCCCCCCCCCCCCCCCCGTCTCTCTCTGTATCTCTCTCTGTCTCTGTCTATCTCTTGATCGTGCTTTCACTGTAAGCCAGACAGACAACAGACATCAACTCACTCCGCTGCAGCCAGTCTCCTCCAGTCAACCAGTAGCGGCAGAAGCAGCCACAGACCAGTCACCTTGGTCAGGGCCACATGCAGTGTAGTCATGGTCGACGGCTGAGAGGATGAGTAATGCCTTTCTTTCGTTTCCGGATCCTGGTGTGCCGCTGTCATAAATGAAGCCTTTTGTTCGTCTGTTTCTTTTCTTTCTTTTCTTTTTTTTCTTTTCTTTATTATTATTATTTTTTTTTTTTTTTGATACACAAAGGAGACTATTATTGGAAATGCAAAGGCAAACGGAAATGATCAAAATGATTTACAAGAGAGACTGAACGTATGGGAGAACACTGAACACTGAAATGCTTTAATGTCATTAGCTCTAAAGCACTAGTGACATAGTAGGTATTAAATCAGAGCAAAAACGGTGCTAAACAGATAGAATGGAACAGAAAGGAAAAGCAGAACTGAAACAACATAAACTAATAAGAGATTAGGGACAATTTGACACTTTGTTATTAGAGTACATGTGACAGGGGAGGGGGGGGGGGGGGTAATATGCCATTTTTTCAGTCGTTCGTCTCCAAGGTTTGGACAGTACACAGTAAACAAAATACATATAAATCATATAATGAATATTTACGCATGTAACATCGACACACATCATATCAATACAAACACATACTAAAGTACATATAAATCATGAAATAATTATTTATGCTTGAACATCAAAACCATTCATATCAATGCGAACACATTATATAATTGCATTGTCGAGATTGACCATAAAATGTAACCCTTCCTTTTTTTATCAGTGGCTTTTTCCTCAAAGAACCCATACTAATTTCCAATTGAATGATGAGTATTTGGACCGATGATGGACGTTTTCCGTATATCTATTGCCTCGGATACATATTTTGCAAGTGAACTCGAATGGTTTAATCAGTATAGTCCATGGCCCCTTCTGAAGGGGGTACAGTATTTGTGAATAATTCACACAAATTTTCAGAGTAACTCACTGAAACAGTAATATATTGACAGAAGGCATTACAAAAGCAGTTAGTTAAATCAGCTATGCATAATGGTACGTCTCTTAAAAGCTTTGAGAGAGAGACAGACAGACAGACAGAGAGACAGACAGAGAGACAGAGAGACAGAGGCAGACAGACAGAGAGATAGACAGACAGAGGCAGAGAGAGTCAAACAGAGACAGACAGACAGACAGAGAGGTACATCTTACTTTTAGTCCGGAAATCTGAGCTGCTTATGACAAGGAAGTTATTTGTTCGTCAAACATTTTCCAAGCAGATGGTGACAGAGAGAGAGAGAGAGAGAGAGAGAGAGAGAGAGAGAGAGAGAGAGACAGACAGACAGACAGACAGGGAAGACAAAAAGGGGCAGAGAAAGAAAACAGGAAGGGGGGGAAGCAAGGGACAGGGGAAAAGATAGAGAGGAAAGAAACTGAAACAAAACACCCGCACACAGGCAGGTGGGCAAAACAGAAAAAAAGACAGAGCGGAAAAGACCGAAGCGAGACAGAGCTCCCCGGCCCCCCCTTCCCCCCCCCCCCTTTCCCCCCCCTTTCCCCCCCCCCAAAAATTTTTAAAAAAAAAAAAAAAATTTTTTAAAAAAAAAAAAATCCCACAAAACAACACACCCAAAAAAAACTAAAAACAACCCCCCCAAAAAACCCACCCCACAACTTTCCCCCCAAATAAAAAAAAACAAAAAATAAAACCCAAAAAAAAATCAAAACAAAAAAAAAACCCAAACAAAAAAAACAAACCACACCCCCCCAAAAACCCCCACAACCACCCCCTACCCCCCCCCCACCCCCAACCCCCCCCCCCCCCCAACCCCCCACACCCCCCCCCCCCCCCCCACCCCCCCCCCCCCCCCCCCCCCCCCCAACCCCCCCCAAAACCCCCCCCCCCAAAAACCCAACCCCCCCAAAAAACCCCCCCCAAAAAAAAAACCCCCCCCCCCCACCCCCCCCCCCCCCCCTCCCCCCCCACCACCCCCCCCCCCCACACCCCCCAACCCCCCCACCCCCCCCCCCCCCCCCCCCCCCCCACCACCCCCAAAACCCCCCCCCCCCCCCCCCCCCCCCCCCCCCCCCCCCCACCCCCCCCCCCCACCCCCCCCCCCCCCCCCCCCCCCCGCTTCACGCACGCACGCACGCACGCACGCACACGTTTCAATTTTCAAGTTTTAATTATCCTTTCACTCCTATTGGAGGATAACTGCAAAATAATCTTTTCGTGCCCAGAACAAACATTTCCAAAAACACAACAATGCCACATAAAAGTTGAGAAAACACAAATGTCTTTTAACTCCAAAAGTGTAACTAGGCAACATTTGCAAATCTAATCATCTTACTTACAGCTAAAATGATTTTTTTTGGGGGTGGGGGGGGGGGGGGGGGGTGGGGGGGGGTTGTTTTTTTTGGGGTTTTTTTTGCCTCCTCTGAGTATATTACAAAAATCAAAAACCGATTTTGGAGACAATTTTTTTTTTTTAAATTTTTTTTAGATACATATATATTTCGTAACTGATCATAACTGGGAACATTCCATTATAAAATGAAACCCATCCCCAATCACAGACATGTTACAAACCTTACAAAGCCGTAACTCTCGTAGTATTCCTTTGTGTCTCCCTCACCACACCACCCACAGTAATGAATGAATCCAAACCTCGCACCGCCACAGCTAGCAACATGCACACTAATGGCTGCTTGCTACAGATCCTACTGCAAGTCACCCAGCACGCAGCAGTTAGTGATGGTTGACGTTGTGTCATCTCATCATACACATCCTGTCAGCCTACGAGTTTCCGCATCGCATGGACTGACGAGCACTTCTCGAGAGCGGTCTTGCTCACGAAGCGGAAGACATAACCCGTCTGCCACCTACTTGTGTGACACACTGGGAAAGTATGTGACTCGCTCACGATACGAAGCAGAAAGGACATATTAGAGGGGGCTTTTTGTTGTTGTTGTTGTTGTTGTTGGTTGCCAGTATATTCGTCGTCGTCGTCGTCGTCATCATCATCATCATCATCATCACCGTCTTCATCGTCGTCGGTGTCGTAGTCATCGATATCGTCATCGTCGTTGTCGTCGTCGTCGACGTGGTTTTTGTTTGTTGTTGTTGTTGTAGACATCAACATCATCATCATCATCATCATTATTATTATTATTATTATCATCGTCGTCGTCGTCGTCATCATCGTCATCATCAGCTTTATCGCCCTTGTCGTTATCGAAGTGATCATCATTGTCATTATCAATGTCATCATCATCATCATCATCATCACCATTATTGTCATCATCGTCCTCGTCGTCGTCATCGTCATCATCATCAGCTTTATCGACCTCGTCGTTATCGAAGTGATCATCATCGCGATTGTCATTGTCATCATCATCATCATCATCATCATCATCATCATCTCCGTCGTCAACGTTGTAGTGCTGATCATCTTCGTTGCCGTTGACGTTGTTACCATCATCTTGTCATGATCGTAAACATTGTGGTCGTTGAAATCCTCATCAACATGATAATGAGGACGACAACGACGACGACGATGCTGCTGATGATGAATACAGTAACAACTACGACAATGATGATGACAATGATGATGATGATGATGATGATGATAACTACTACGATGACATCGATGAGGTTGATGATCAATAAGACGAACACGATGATGACGATGTCGTTTATAATTATGACAGCGACGACATTCATGTGTATATCACTAGATATCTCTCTCTCTCTCTCTCTCTCTCTCTCTCTCTCTCTCTCTCTCTCTCTCTCTCTCTCTCTCTCTCTCTCTCTCTCTCTCTCTCTCTCTCTCTCATGAATCCTTCAAACACAAAAATAATTTTTGACGGAACTTGATTGTTCGTGTTTTGTTGATTTTTTTTCTTAGAAATGGATATAGGAGTGTGTGCGTGTGTGTGTGCCTCTATACATATATATACATATATGTGTGTGTGTGTGCGTTATAAGAAATACAAACGCGAACAATCGGTCCATCAGTAATTGCTATCGTATTTGAAGGATATACGAGAGAGACACAGAGAGAGAGGGAGAGACAGACAGACAAACAAACAGAGACAGAAACAGAGACAGTCACAGAGAGACAGAGTCAGAGACGGAGAGACAGCCAGAGACAGAGACAGACAGACAGAGACAGGGAGAAAGACAAAGAGAGAGAGTGACAGAGAGACAGAGAGACAGAGAAAGACAGAGACAGAGAGAGACAGAGTAGATTGGGGGTAAAAAGGGTGGGGGAGTAAAGAGGGATGGAGGAGGATATACAGAAGGAATGAAACATAGAGAGTGAGATGGAGACAAAGAGAGAGAAAGAGTGAGTAAGTGAGTGAGAGTGAGAGAGAGAGAGAGAGAGAGAGAAAGAGAGTGAGAGAGAGAGAGAGGTGGGGGCACCACGAACAGTTATAACACAATGAAACAGTTTCAGTTTCAGTTTCAGTAGCTCAAGGAGGCGTCACTGCGTTCGGACAAAACCATATACGCTACACCACATCTGCCAAGCAGATGCCTGACCAGCAGCGTAACCCAACGCGCTTAGTCAGGCCTTGGGAAAAAAAAAAAAAAAAAAAAAAAAAAAAAAAACCCACACACAACCACACACACAAAAAAAAAAAAAAAAAAAAAACAAAAAAAAAAACAAACAAACGGGGGAATAAATAATAGATAAGCTTGCATAAATAAATAAATAAATAAATAAATAAATAATAATTATAATATAGAAAAAGGTAGTAGTAATAATATTAGTAATACTAATAAAATGATAATAATAAAACATAACTAAATAAATAAATAAGACAACAATGGTGATAAATAAGCAAATAAATGTAAAAAATGAAGACACACATTCACACATACACCCACACATGCATAACAGAAATGCACCAGACATGCAGTTTCACATATATGAAAGCACAGTCAAATACATATAAACGTACATGAGCTCCAACACACACACACACACACGCATTACCGTGCACCTCCTCTACCCCCCTCCTCCACACACTTATTTCTAGTCTAAGTATCGCAGCTTCCACGGCACACACACACACACACAAACACAAACACACACTCACAGAGATGAACACTTACTTGTACAAGCACATATGAAAGCACAGTCAAATACATATAAACGTACATGAGCTCCAACACACACACACACACACACACACACACATTACCTTGCACCTCCTCTACCCCCTCCTCCACACACTCATTTCTAGTCTACGTATCGCAGCTTCCACGGCACACACACACACACAAACACACACTCACAGAGATGAACACTTACTTGTACAAGCACACACACATACGCCCATATCTCCCACCCCCAACTCCACACACGTACATACAAAGATATATATATATATATATATATATATATATATATATATATATATATATATATATATATATATATACACGTTCCAATATCCTGTTGCTCCCACAGTGTAGGCATGCATACACTCACATACCTCATCCTCTACCCCACCTCCCCCCGCACTCCCACCTCCCCTCACACACACACACACACACACACACACACACACACACACACACGTACACATATCTCTCCTGACACTTGTGTACAGTTTCACTCTCGCGCATTCACAAACGCACTCAAAAGCACACATACACACAAACACACACAGCCGCCACTGACTGGCCGCAAGAGGGATGGGAAAAGATCTCTGATGCCAAGAACGTGGCGTCTAGTGTGTTGCTCGGTCTATTGTGTTTGGAAAGGCCCACAGAGACTCTGTTCCGTTTTGAAGAAATTTGCGCAATGTTGGTTTGGAAATGATGCCGATATTTGTTTGATTTGCAAAGCATCGTGCTCTACCTTTCATGTTAGATTTGCGGCCGCTCCCTCTCTCTGCTTCTATTTCTTTGAGGCGATCGATGGTGTGATGGCCTTGTACCTGTTCTTTTTGGTATTCTTTGACTTTTCTGAGGATTTCCGATTTTCCTAGATGTAGGCCGCTCGTTGGTGTTGCGTTACCAGCAAGTCTGTCAGCTCGCTCATTTCCCTTAACACCTGCATGTCCCGGGCAGTATGACCATGTGAGTTTTTTAATCTGAAAGTTGCGCATTGCGTTATGCCACTCTGGGCTTCCCATTCCGTTTTCAATTTTCTGTATGAGGTTCATTGAGTCGGTTAGAATCATGGCATGTTGGTTTCCGGGCGTATGGAAGGACGATAGCCACTGGAGGGCATGTGTCACAGCTTCAACTTCCATCGTTAGGCTGGAGGTTGTGACTTTGTAGGCAGCATTCTCTTCCCAAATTGTTTTTCCATTTTGTTTCGCAGTGAATCCCCAGCCAGACTGGTCTTTGGTGACTGAGCCATCTGTGTATATGATGATGTCCTCTTCTTTACTGTTTTCTTCTATAAGCAGCTTCACTTCCGCATCAGTTTTGCCCTCTGGCCATTCCCGACAATGTCTTCCAAGAGTGGGTGAAATGACTGTGTTGAATAGATGGTTGAGGTTTTCGGGGTTTTTCTCCCATTCTTTTGTTTCTTTCAGGTCTTGAAGTCGGCATACTAGCTGGATTGTGTCTTCTGCTTGCCCCATCCATGATCTTCCTCGTCCTAGACGGCTGCCTTTTGGTTCTTTGACTGCGTCATGCAGTGGGTTTTGAGGGTTTTCTAATGCTTTGAAGTAGGTCTTGACCTGTTCTAACTTGTTTCTGGCCTGCACTGAAGGAAGGTCAAGCAGGTATCGCATGGTTTCTGTGGGCGTGTCTTTTGTTGTTCCAAGGATCAGCCTCATAGCTTCATTTTGGACTCTTTCTAATTTTAGGAGGTTGCTTTGAGACGGTGTTGTTAGCCCAAGTCCGTAGTCGATCACACTGAGGACGAGTGATTGGTATAGCAGGAAGAGGTGGCGTTGTTCAATTCCTTTGGTTGCCATTGCTTTTAAGACTGAAAGGCCCTTTTTGCATTTGAGAACAGTGTTTTCCGTATGTTTTCTGAAGGTCAGCATCCTGTCGAAGTGTATTCCTAGGTAGCGTAGGCATTCAGTTTTCTCAATTTGAATCCCATCGAATGACACAGAAGGTGGTGATTTGCTCGCGGTTTTGTTGTTGAGGGTGCACAGCAACGTTTGGGCTTTCGCTGGATTGATGGAAGATCCTGTGT
>NC_134902.1:25914724-25917224 GCF_041734735.1 Babylonia areolata | reverse complement strand
GAAGTCACAGCCTGAAATGTTTCAAATTAATGTTGTTGTTCATTGCCTGTTTATTGCACGTCACAAACGCGTGTCTCAATAATAATCCAAGGGGCAATATGCTACTAATAGTCGGTTAAAATATAAACACTTGTTGTCTATCAGGATATACAACATGAGGGTTTTGCTCTTATTCGTTAATGTTTTTGTTTGTTTTGGGTTGTTGTTTTTTTTGTTTTTTTTGTTTTTGTTTTTTGTTTTTTTTTGGGGGGTGGGCGGGGGGGGGGGGGGGGGTTTGGTTTTCTTTTTCTTTTTCTTTTTTTTCTTTTTTTTAAGCCATTCATTATCTTTCACACTGGGATGCATTTGGAATCCCTATAAACAAAATATACGACGAATATTATTTAAGAGATTATGACGCCAACAGAAATTGATATGGAGCGATACTTTTGATGAAAAATAGATAGATAAATGAATAAATAAGTAATTAAACAAAAGCTACTTAAGCTGGGCTATCAATGACATGATTCGATTTCATTCCATTTGACCTTATGTATGAATTACTATATGAAAATCAAACATATATAATAATATCATTTTATGAACGCCTCTGCTCCATGTACCCAAACCAGAAGCAGCTACCTCGATAAGGCGTATGTATGAATGCGTTTATGTATGTATATCAATGCATGTATGTATGTATGCATGTATTTGCCATGTGTGTGTGGCGGGGTGTTAGCGAGTATCCGAGGCATTCGTGTGAATGTACGTGGTTGAGTGTGTGTTGCAGGAATGCGTTTCTCTGGAGGGCGTGACGGGTGTGCGGGTGGTTTCCAATGTTCATTTGCGTGAGTGTATTTTATTCTGGCACGTGCTTCTGTGTGTGTGTGGGGGGGGGGGGGGGAGGGGGATGTGGGGGTGGGTGGGCGGGGTATTGATAGGGGAGGCGTGGAGTGGGGAACGAAATGTAAAGCGCTTTGAGCAGTAGTTCTGATGAAAAGCGCTTTATGGATGTTCATTATTATTATTGTTATTATCGCTTTATGGATGTCCATTATTATTATTATTATTATTATTATTATTATTATTATTATTATTATTATTAGTAGTAGTAGTAGTAGTAGTAGTAGCACTAGTTGCAGTAGTAGTATCATTATCACTATCATTATTATTATTACTATCATTATTATTATTATTATTATTATTGTTATGTAAGTATGTGTTTATCCATGTACATATGTATTGTTCTGTGCTGTGCTGTGCTGTGCTGTGCTACGTTGTGCTGTGCTTGCTGTATTGCGTTGTGCTGTGCTGTGCTGTGCTGTGCTGCGTTGTGTTGTGCTGTGCTGTATTGTGCTGCTTTGTGCCGAGCTGTGTTGTGCTGTGCTGTGCTGTGCTGCATTGCGTTGTGCTGTGGTGTGGTGTGCTGTTTTGTACTGCGTTGTAATGAGCTGTGTTGTGCTGTGCTGTGCTGTGCTGCATTGCGTTGTGCTGTGGTGTGGTGTGCTGTTTTGTACTGCGTTGTAATGAGCTGTGTTGTGCTGTGCTGTGCTGTGCTGCATTGCGTTGTGCTGTGGTGTGGTGTGCTGTTTTGTACTGCGTTGTAATGAGCTGTGTTGTGCTGTGCTGTGCTGTGCTGCATTGCGTTGTGCTGTGGTGTGGTGTGCTGTTTTGTACTGCGTTGTAATGAGCTGTGTTGTGCTGTGTTGTGCTGTGCTGTGGTGTGCTGTGTTGTGCTGTGCTGTGCTGTGCTGTGCTGTGCTGTACTGTGCTGCGTTGTGCTGTGCTGTGCTGTGCTGCATTGCGTTGTGCTGTGGTGTGGTGTGCTGTTTTGTACTGCGTTGTAATGAGCTGTGTTGTGCTGTGTTGTGCTGTGCTGTGGTGTGCTGTGTTGTGCTGTGCTGTGCTGTGCTGTGCTGTACTGTGCTGCGTTGTACTATGCTGTGCTGCGCTGTGCTGTGCTGTGCTGTGTTCGACCTACTTGGATCCTCGCAGCGCCCTTCACTGAGGAGAACTGAAAACAATCGGACCTCCTTGCTTGCCCCACCTGCTTTCGCTCGGATCTTCACCTGTACACATAAGTGGTTTGTGTCTCTGTTGCTATCGTTGCTGTTGTTGTTAATGCTGGTGCTGCTGGTGCTTTAATTGTTGTTATTGCTGTTGTTGTTATTGTTATCATTGTTGTTGTTGCACTTGCTGTTGTTGTTGTCGTTGCCGATGCTACTATTACTGTTGTTGTTGTTGCTTCTGCTGCTGCTGCTTTTATTGTTGTTATTGCTGTTGTTGTTGTTGTTATCATTGTTGTTGTTGCTATTGCTGTTGTTGTTGTCGTTGCTGATGCTACTATTACTGTTGTTGTTGTTGTTGTTGCTTCTGCTGCTGCTGCTTTTATTGTTGTTATTGCTGTTGTTGTTGTTGTTGTTGTTGTTGCTGTTGTTGTTGTAGTTGCTGGTGCTGCTGTTACTATTGCTGTGTTGTTGTTGCTTCTGCTGCTGCTGCTGCTTTTATTGTTGTTATTGCT
>NC_134902.1:25892224-25902224 GCF_041734735.1 Babylonia areolata | reverse complement strand
CTTCCGCTTACAATATTTTGATGACGGTAATTGGGGTGAAACGCTTTTAACGTCGTCTCTTTCCCCGTTCGTATGGAGAGAGTTAAGCGAGTGCATGCTCCCTCAAGTTGGCCCGCTGTGTCATTGTGACGTCTTTCCTTGTCACCAGTTTTGCTTTCCTTGTCATGAAGGACCAGCTTAGCTTCTTTCCTTTTCTTTTTCTTTTTTTTTTTTCTTTTCGATTCAGCAGATGTGTGGTGGAGCGTATAATATATATAAGTCTGTAGATCAATCCATACGTTTTGACACATTTTTGAGAAAAAAAAACAAACCCAAGTGGATCTGAAATTTGAAAATTAGGTTTAAAGAAATACAGATCGCTGCGCGCGTGTGCATGTATTCAAATCACTCACCCCGCTCGCCCCCCACCCCACCCCTACACATACTCTCTCTCTCTCTCTCTCTCTCTCTCTCTCTCTCTCTGCTTTTTGTCTGTCTGTCTGTCTGTGTCTGTCTGTTTGTCTGTCTCTCTTTCTCTGTGTCTGCTTTTTGTCTCTGTGTGTGTGTGTGTGTGTGTGTGTGCGCGCGCGCGCGCGCGTGTGTGTGCGTGTGTGTGTGTGTGTGTGTGTGTGTGTGTGTGTGTGTGTGTATGTGCGTGTCTGTCTGTCTGTCTCTTTCTTTTTCTCTCTCTCTCTCTGCTTTTTGTCTGTCTGTCTCTCTGTCTGTCTCTCTCTTTCTCTGTGTTTGCTCTCTCTCTCTCTCTCTCTCTCTCTCTCTCTCTCTCTCTCTCTCTCTCTTTCTCTCTCTTACATAATACCCTATCCCAGGCCTACCCTCACAGTCCTCTGATTTGGAATTGTGATTCATGGCCAAAGTTCAACATAACATTTTCCATTTTCGTTCGTTCTCTCTCTCTCTCTCTCTCTCTCTCTCTCTCTCTCTCTCTCTCTCTCTCTCTCTCTTTCTCTGTCTGTCTGTTTGTTTGTCTGTCTGTCTGTCTGTCTCTCTCCATTTTATCTTCCCGTGAATGATTATCCTATTTCTATAATGTTTGTTTAGCCGCGACGCGTTGCTTTAAGACTGTTCTCCTTCCTATCCCTGTATTCTTACGCGCACGTGTCGACGTGCACACGAACAAAAAGACTGCGTGTGAATGCTGTTTGTGGATCAAAGACAAAACGAATTCCTTGTTATAACATTGTTAAATCTCTCCATACGAACGGCGAAAGAGACGACGTTAACAGCGTTTCACCCCAATTACCACCATCAAAATATTGCAAGCGGAAGGCTCTTATACTGTTGACAAAGAATACCACAATTCTGACGGCGGAAGCTAAAGGTTGGGTCATTCAGACACCCACTGGACATCCGAGGGGTCTGTGTAGAGGAGAAGAGAGGATTGGCCGTACTGAGTGAGTTAAATCAGTTGATTTATCGTACTGACACATGTGTATGAGACATGCAGAGGACACACAAAACGTGTGTGCCTGTTGGGGGTGGGGTTCTAAAGCAAACACACTAAAAAGGGAAAATTACCCTGAAAACATTAAAACACCTCTTACGATTTATTTACGTCACCCACTTTTGAAAGACATTGTCAGCAACGGCCAGAGAGTAGAACCGATTCAGACGTTGAATCAAATCATGGATCAAGAAGAAAACAACAGACAATTCAGTCAACAAAGATACCCAGGGTATGGGTACACTGTTTAACAAAATGATAATATTGATCATATGATAATGTGATAATAATGATAAGAAGAAGAAGACATACAGTCAGGGAACAGAAGGCTGCCAACACAGTCACAAGTTCCTTCCTGTCAATGGAAGTGGAAGCAGTGACATGCTGTCTGTCTGCAAGTCAAAAAGAATTGAAAAAAGAAGTCCACAGACAGTGATGCTTGAAACCTCTAGTTTAAAAAATGACAATTATTTACGTGAATGTACTGCCCTGGACATGCAGACATCAAGGGAAATGAGCTGGCTGACAGACTTGCTGACTGACAGTAACTTGATCCTCGTATTTTTTCCCCATTACATTCAAATGAGTTTGCTCTCCTGTAGCTAAGAGTTCAGTTTTCTCTTCATTAAACTTTAGCTTATATCTGTCCATTCAAACATTTCCAACAGGCACACAAGCCGCCGCCTCTTCAATGACAGTTTTGAACTCACAAACGGTGGAGCAGCTTTATTCTATAAGTCACTGCCATCGTCATATTTGCAGCACTAAAATGAATGCCTTTTAATGATGTCAGACAAAGGCAGATAAAGCGAAAAAGATATGCCCTAGGACTGATCCCTGTTAAACACCAAATACAAAAGGGATGACCGAACAATTGAATGATTTACTATAGCACATAGCTGACGGTTTGAAAGATTTGATGTAAACCATTCCAAAGCAGTGGAGCGAATGTAAATCATGGTGCTATGTCGGGTGATAACAGTTCAGTGGTCAATTTATCAAACGCTGCTGGCAGATCTATGATTGCCACTACAGATGTGAATGGTTTGCGTTTGCATCCATGCAGTGGCTGACATTTGTGAGTTTGAGCATTGGATTCACAGATGAACATTAGGCAAATTGAACACTTCATATAATGTTTGTTTGTGTGTGTGTGTGTGTGTGTGTGTGTGTGTGTGTGTGTGTGTGTGTGTGTGTGTGTGTGTCTGTGTGTCTGTGTGTGTGTGTGTGAGAGAGAGAGATTTTTGGAACACGTGAAAAGACACTCAGCCTTTCTGGTGTTCAGGACCAAACTCCGTGCTGTACTGGTTCCCCCTCACTGTATTCGTGTTGTCGTGTTGACGCAGTTTTCATGATTTCTTCTGACAAGTAATCAAACTTTTTTTTTCAACTTGCCTGAGAAAGTTCCGTGTGAGAATTTTTTTTTTTAAGTTTAGTTTTATTCAACAGAACTCTGAAGCAAGCTGCTGCACCACGAACTGTGCAGCATTATGATAAGTGAAAGCCCTGTGCGGTATCTTTGTGACTCCGGCAATGGCCATGGCAGGACGGTACAGGAGACTGGTGAGGAGACATAATTTATTATATCTTTGTCAGTTGCTCTCCTATAAATCGCCCTCATCCGCCCCAACGCCTTTTTGTTTCTTTTACACGCATCTGATCCTCGCCAACCCAGCTGTGTGGTATTTAGAAAAAGGAATGTTTTAACAGATAGCATTTCCCTAGCCTTGTACGATCATTGGGGCAGTGAATTCCCTCCAATCCACTGTGGCCAGTGCTCGTATAAGGCAGGGTGGGGCCCAATCCTCTTCTTCCACCCCTTTGACCTTCTCCTATCCGAACTCGGGTACCCATTATCACCTGTGTGGAGTGAGGAAAATCAGAGTACAGTGTCTTGAATCCTGACCATTGGTAACTGTGTGATAACAGATACATGTGACACATCAAGATTGATGGATAATTTGTGTCGACGCGTGCCCCCCTCAACCCCCACCCCTACCCCTTCCCTCTCTCTCCAGCCCTCTATCAATTTAGAACATGGCGTTTCGATAAACACTTCCATTTGTCCCCCTCTCCATGGTTGTGTTTTAGTATTGCATTTATGAAGGTCAACTTGAGCACAGCAGACACTGAGAATGTTCTGGCATTCAATGGTGATAAAAAAAAGTTAATCCGGCAATATCCACGTTTCTTCCACTGTACGTTTTTCCGTTTATAAGACGGAAAAACTTATAAATTGGTTAATAACATTGTAATATATACTCTACATTTCTTCCCCCTCCACTCTTTGACTGGCCTTCTTCGCGTCTTTTGTTAGGGGAAGAAATGTAGAGTATATAATTGTTACAACTAATTTACGAATGTTCCGTCTAAGGAACGAAACTGAATGGAAAGAACACAGGGGGATAAACGTGGATATTGCCATTTACCCGAGAGAGAAAGTGAGGAGGGGGGGCGGGGGGAGGGGGGGGGCGGTGGCGTGGTAGAGGCGGTGGTGAGACGGCCAGAAAACAGACTGCAGTAAGCTGAAGACGTCACTCGACGTGTCAGGACGGCAAGAGATTCTCAAACAACACTGTGAATTTTCGGCCTGTGGCCGGCCAGCTCCTCCTCAGTGCAGGATGTGCTCGGTGCTCTGGTGGGAAGACGTGGCCACGAGATGTTGTTATCCACTTCCTGGATACGCCATTGTGGGTGTTACTCAAATTTCGTGACGAACATTTAAAGGCATCTGTATTTCTCCGGCCCTTAACAAGCTGCTGACCTTCTTGTTAATTGTAACGGCTAGTTATCTGGATGTTGCATGTATATTTGCAGTGTGGGTTCGTGTGTATTGTATTGTATTGTATTACTCTTTTATCACAAAGAGTTTGTTGGATTCGAACCAGTGCGCTCAGACTCTCTCGCTTCCTGGGCGGACGCATTACCACTAGGTCTTCACTCCGCTGTGTGTGTGTGTGTGTGTGTGTGTGTGTGTGTGTGTGTGTGTGTGTGTGTGTGTGTGTGTGTGTGTGTGTGCATGCATTCGACCGTGCGTTCGTGCGTGTTAAGTATTATGATCACGTATTTGGATGACATTTCTATGTTCACTGTGTGGTCCAGGGTGAGTGAATGCTGTACTCCTGGCAGTGATGGTGGAGGAAGAACTGTTAAAGAAAAACTCACCTGTGATGATGGTTTCATGTAGTTTGATTTTCCTGTTTTACTCTTGTGACTTGCCTTAAGTATTATTTCATCTTAATGGGAGTCTTAATAGATACAAACACATATTATTCCTGTGAATCAACTGGCTGCGTGGTGTAGTTATATTGTTGTTGAGCACCTGGCCACTTGTTACGGTAAGTATCTAGCTATTGCATATTTCGCTGTTTAGCAGCTTATACCACGGATTTACATAATCGTACAGTTGGGTCAACTGCAAAGTGAGAGCTGTATGATCAGTGGATTCCTCCAATGCAGTGGGAAATCAGTTACAGCTTAGTTTATTTTTTGTGGAGGAATATGACTCGCACTAGGAGGCAAGTTTGCATTGACACTCAGTGCTGCAGCCTTGGGGACTGGCTGGTTTTTGAGAACCATCCTGAGAACCAATCCAACGCCGACTGTACTGAAACCCTCTTGGCCGAAAAAAGTGGGGGTATAACTTGAGCAAAACACTCAACAATAATCAAATTCTAGTCCATATAGTTGAAACAGCAGCTGCTCTCCCTCCTGTTCTGATGATAATAGTTGGACACGACTGACTATCATACATAAGTGTCGAGCATTTGGCTGCTGGCTATATTTAGTTAACTAGCTTTTAATCAACATACTTCTTGCTGGAAGTTGTCTAGTTGGTGACCATTAGGCTGCTGGTTATGGTCAGTTATCTAGCTGTTAACCAACATACTTCTTTTCATAGTTAGTTGTCTAGTTGAGGACCATTTGGCTGCTTATTATGGCTAGTTATCTAGCTGTTAACCAGCATACGTTTTGGTTGTTGTTAGGTGTCTAGTTGGTGACCATTAGGCTGCTTGCGATGTTTAGTTATCTAGCTGTTAGCCAACATACTTTTTGTTATAGTTAGTTGTCTAGTTGAGGACATTTTGTTATAGTTAGTTGTCTAGTTGAGGACCATTTAGCTGCTTGTTATGTTTATTTATCTAGCTGTTAGCCAACATACTTAGCCAACATGCTTTTTGTTATAGTTAGTTGTCTAGTTTTTGACATTTTGTTATAGTTAGTTGTCTAGCTGAGGACTATTTAGCTGCTTGCTATGTTTAGTTATCTAGCTGTTAGCCAACATACTTTTTGTTATAGTTAGTTGTCTAGTTGGTGACCATTAGGTTGCTGGTTATGTTTAGTTATCCAGCTTTTTACCAGCATACTTCTTGTTATAGTTAGTTGTCTAGCTGGTGACCATTAGGTTGCTGGTTATGTTTAGTTATCCAGCTTTTTACCAGCATACTTCTTGTTATAGTTAGTTGTCTAGTTGGTGACCATTAGGCTGCTTGTTATGGTTAGTTATCTAGCTGTTAACTAGCATACGTTTTGGTTATAGTTAGTTGTCTAGTTGGTGACCAGTTAGCTGTTGGTTATGTTTAGTTATCTTGCTGTTTATCAATATACTTTTTTGTATATTTACTTGTCTAGTTGAAGACCATTTTGCTGCTGGCTATGGTTAGTTATCTTGCTGTTGTTCACCAACATACTTATTCCTATAGTTAGTTGTCTAGCTGATGACCATCTAGTTGTAGTAAGTTGTCCAGCTGATGACCATCTAGTTGTAGTTAGTTGTCCAGCTGATGACCATCTAGTTGTAGTTAGTTGTCCAGTTGATGACCATCTGGCTGCTTGTTATGGTTAGTTAGATATCTAGCTGTTGTTCAACTGGCTGGCCTCTGATACTGTATGCAGGAGGAAAGGAGGGCGACAACATCACCGACATCTATCGAACTGGATGTGACCACGATGAACTGGGAGGCAGTAAGCCCTCGATCCGCCATCACCTTCCAGGTGACCGTCCTCACAAACAGACCCATCCAGATCCTTGGTGAGTCACAGCCAGGTACTTGCTGTTGCTACGCTGGTGGTGGTGGTGGTGGTGGTGATGTTGATGGTGGAAGTGGCTGTGGTAGTGAGGGTGGTGGTGGTGGTGATGTTGATGGTGGCAGTGGTGGTAGTGATCTTGATGGTGATGATGGTGGCAGTGGTAGTGGTGGTGGTAGTGATGTTGGTGGTTGTGGTGGTGATGGTGGCAGTGAAGGTGGTGGTTGTGGTTGTGAGGGTGGTGATAGTGATGTTGGTAGTGGTGGCGGTAAAGGTGAAGATGATGGTGGCAGTGACGGTGATGGTGATGGTTGTGGTGATGGTGGTGGTGGCGGCGGTGATGGAGGTGCTGATGGTTGTGGTGGTGGGAGTGGGGGTGGTGATGTTGGGCAATGTCCACATTTCTCCCCTAGAACTTGCTTATGCTTGAATTATAGCGCTATATAAAGATACAATATCATTATTGCTATTATAATTATCATTTCTTTCCTTTCAGTTTCGTTCCCTAGGCGGAAAAATCGTAAAATTGTTAAAGTAACATTGTGATATATATATATACTCTACTTTTCTTGCCCTGTCAAGAGACGTAAAGAAAGTCAACGAGTGAAGGGGGAAGAAATGTAGAGTATATATTACAATGTTATTACCCAATCTGCAAGTTTGTTTGTTTTTTTTCGGGGTTTTTTGTTTTTTGTTTTGTTTTGTTTTTGTTTTGTTTTTTGTGTGTGTATTTGTTTTTGTCTCATAAACGGAAATGTACAGGGGAAGATATGTGGATATTGCCTAATGCTGTTGGTGGCAGTGGCAGTGGTGGTGGTAATGGTGGTGGTAGTGATTGTGGTGGTGGTCGTGCGGGTAGTGATAGTCGTAATGAGGGTGGTGGTGGCAGTGGTGAGGGTGGTAATAGCGGTGGCGGCGATGGTGGTGGTGATGATGCTGGTGGTTGTGGTGGAGGTGATGGAGATGTTGATGGTGATGGCAGTGGCGATGGCGGTGGTAGTGGCAGTGGTTCAGTGGTTTAGTCGTTCACCTTGCAGGTTCTTGCGAAAGGACCAGTGTACATCATTTGTAAGACAGAAAAAAATGCCTTGCCTTTTGTTGTTTATCCTGGTGTTCTTTCCTCCTCCTCCTCCCCCTCCTCCTCCTCCTCCTCCTCTCCTCCTCCTCCCCTCCTCCTTTTCCTTTTCTTCGAATTCTTCTTCCATATTTTTCTTTCCACCGGTTATCTGGTCTCCCTTCCGTTACGAAAGTTGTCACAAATGAACCGAACCCATCCAGGGATAACTCGTATAATTATTGTCCGCCTATATATACTTACTGTATTCTTACATATCTTGTCACTTTATTTGTACAGACTGTATCGAATGGTAGTGATACTGTTGTTGGTAATACTGTTGTTATCATCAATGCCGGTCGTTTATTATTGGTGTTCTTGGTTGAAGATACCTTTTGTTATTTTTATTTTATTTTTTATCATCACTGTTATTACGGTGTTGTTGTTTTTTTATATATTCCTTCTCGTCCCCCCTCTCCTCCCACTCTCCCCCTTCTACTTCTTGGCAGTGGTGGAGGTGGTGGATGTGGTGGTGGTGGTGGTGGTGGTGGTAGTTTTGCCTCTACTCCTATTGCTGCAGTTGCCGCCACTCTTGCTGATAATGATGGATGCTGCTGCTGCTGCTGCTGATGGTGATGCTGGTGATGATGATGACTGACTGATTGATTTTTTTTAATGATTTGATGACAGCCTGCAAGATGACATTCCGCTCAGCAGGACAGTGCACCCGGTCCGTGAGCTCCGTACGTGAGCGCGTGGCAGTGGTGAAGGACGAGCTGTACTCAGAGAGCGGTGTTGCCGTCCTCTACACGCCGGAGGGTTCCCACAGCGGTACTGTAGCACTGGTGTTCTGTGTCAGTTTGTGTTATGTAGCACTGGTGTTCTGTGTCAGTTTGCGTTATGTTCCACTGGTGTTCTGTGTCAGTTTGTGTTATGTTCCACTGGTGTTCTGTGTCAGTTTGTGTTATGTTCCACTGGTGTTCTGTGTCAGTTTGTGTTATGTAGCACTGGTGTTCTGTGTCAGTTTGTGTTATGTTCCACTGGTGTTCTGTGTCAGTTTGTGTTATGTTCCACTGGTGTTCTGTGTCAGTTTGTGTTATGTAGCACTGGTGTTGTGTCAGTTTGTGTTATGTAGCACTGGTGTTGTGTCAGTTTGTGTTATGTAGCACTGGTGTTCTGTGTCAGTTTGTGTTATGTAGCACTGGTGTTGTGTCAGTTTGTGTTATGTAGCACTGGTGTTCTGTGTCAGTTTGTGTTATGTAGCACTGGTGTTCTGTGTCAGTTTGTGTTATGTAGCACTGGTGTTCTGTGTCAGTTTGTGTTATGTAGCACTGGTGTTGTGTCAGTTTGCGTTATGTTCCACTGCCACTGGTGTTCTGTGTCAGTTTGTGTTATGTAGCACTGGTGTTGTGTCAGTTTGTGTTATGTAGCACTGGTGTTCTGTGTCAGTTTGTGTTATGTTCCACTGCCACTGGTGTTCTGTTTCTGTTTGATGATCATATGGATACCTCTATAGCGCCTATCCTCGGTCGAAGATTAAGCTCTGGAGGCGCTTTACAAACACGGGGTCATTTGCACAAGCAGGCTACCTGCCTCTGACGGCTGCCGCTGGGCGCTCATCGTTCGTTTCCTGTGTCATTCCATCAGATTTAAGGGACGCACTATTACATACTAAGACAGAGACATGTAATATTTTACGTGTATGATTGTTTTCTTTATTTACCCCACCATGTAGGCAGCCATACTCCGTTTTTAGGGGTGTGCATGCTGGGTATGGTCTTGTTTCCTTAACCCACCGAACGCTGACATGGATTACAGGATCTTTAACGTGCGTACTTGATATTCTGCGTATGTATATACACGAAAGGAGTCCAGGCACAAACGCGTCTGCACATCTGTTGACATGGGAGATAGGAAAAACCTGCACCCTTTACCCACCAGGCGTCGTTACCGAGATTCGAACCTGGAAAATTGAAAGTCCCAGGAGGCGTCACTGCGTTCGGACAAATCCACATACGCTACACCACATCTGCTAGGCAGATGCCTGACCAGCAGCACAACCCAACGCGCTTAGTTAGGCTTTGAGTACATGCATATATATATGTGTGTACCGATCAGCGTTGATTTCTTCTGCAGAATTTGCCAGATGACAACACTTCTGTTGCCGTGGGTTCTTTTTCAGTGCGTTAAGTGAGTGCTGCACACGGGAACTCGGTTTAACGTCTCATCCGAATGACTGGACGCTCAGTTTGATTTGTCCAGTCAAACTTGGGAGAAAGGGCGACAGCGGGATTCGAACCCAGTCAGTGTGACAACAAGGAGAGAGCAGCCCGAATTTCACACAAATATGCTGTTACAAAAAAAAAAGTGTTCCAATCCAATTATAACCTAGCCTGTTCCAACCCAATTAAATATGATACAGTCCAGCCCAATTCAATTCGATATAATCCTGTCAGGTCCAGCCCAGTCCAATCCAA
>NC_134902.1:25884724-25887224 GCF_041734735.1 Babylonia areolata | reverse complement strand
CTCCACCTCTCTCTCTCAACCCTCCCCCTCTCTCTCTGTCCATCCAATCACATGATCTGTCTTTGTCTATATCGCCCCCACTCTCTCTCTCTCTCTCTCTCTCTCTCTCTCTCTCTCTCTCTCTCTCTCTCTCTCTCTCTCTCTCCCTGTCAGTAAAACCGTTCACTGTGCGTCGACAGCTCTTTCTGTTTTTATTCTCTCTCTCTCTCTCTCCCTCCATCTCCTTCCCTCCCCCCTCTCTCTGTGTCTCTCTCACTCCATCTTCCTCTCTCCCTCCCTCTCTCTCTCCCTCCCCCCTCCCTCTCTCCCTCCCCCTCTCTTTTATATGTCTTTCCATCTCCCCCTCTCTGTCAGTAAAAAGTAAACCACCCCTCACTGTGTGTCGACAGCTCAAGGTCAAATGGTGGCTCGGTTCCCTGAAGTGTGACGTGGAGGTGCACGTGGGAACTCGCGCTTTGCGGCGATATGTCCTGCACGATACCGGCTTACAGCGCCACCCCGTTTCCGTGTAGTTACGGCCCGTACACACGTACACACTGACACACTGATTTACATGCCGTTATGGCTTATACAAACACACACCAAACAGAATGATATCCGTGTAGTTATAGCTTATGCTTATGCTATACACACACACACACACACACACACACACACACACACACACACACACACACACACATATCCGTGTAGTTATGGCTTATGCAAGCATACACACAAACGTAGTTCCATGTAGTTGTGGCTTATGCAAGCTCACACCATTATATTTCCATTTTGTTACGGCTTACACAAACCTGAACGCACACCAACATATTTCCATACAGTTATGGCTCACGTAAACACACACGAACATTATTATTCCCATGTAGTTATGGCTTGCGCGCACACATACACACAGACACAAACACCCATAGACACACACACAGGCACACACAGACACAGATACACACAGACACAGACACACACAGACACAGACACACACAGACACAGACACACACACACACACAGACACACACACACACACACACACACACACACACACACACACAGATGTCCAGAGATTTCCATGTAGTCGTGTCTGACACAAACAACCCCCTGCCCAGATCAGATTCCAATGTAGTCATGACAAACACAAACCGACACCAGCTGACTTCCGTGTATTCAGATCATGGCAAACAAGAACCTATCCTCCCCCCCCCCCCCCCCCCCCCCCATCCCCTCTCCCCCTCCCATCCCTCCAACATTCCCTTGCAAGTATGTCTAATTCAAACACAAACCACCAGAATTCCATTTTGTTACGTCTAATATAAACCCACATCAACAGCTTTTCATGTAGTCATGGCTAACACAAAGCCACACCATAACATCCCCATGTGACTATGTCTAATACAAATCAACACCACCTGATGTACATGCAATCATGGCAGACACGAAACCACACTACAATCCGATGTCCATATTGTTATGGCTTACACAAGAACCTAGATCAACAGATGTTCGTGTAGTCATGGCTAACACAAAGCCGCACCACAGCGTTCCCATACACGAAGCCACCCAACCACCAGATGCCCATGTTGCTGTGACTAACACACAAACCCAAACCAGAAGATTTCCACGTGGGTACAGACGACGCTGACACGTTCATCAAATACCCATGTAATTATGGCCAGCACAAACCCACTCCCGCTGTATCCCCATGTGCTATTTATGGCAAACATTAAGCTATTTAAAACACACCACCGTATTTCCATATTGTTAACACTAACCTACACTACCAGATTTACTATGTAGTTGTGACCAACATTAGCCCACACAGCACAATATTTCGACATAGTGAGAAAAAAACCACCTAATCCACACCAGCACCAGAAATTGATGTCATCATTGCCAGCACTGGCCTACCAAAAAAACAACAACAACCAAAGTCATGTCGTCTTAACTGATACCACCCTGATAAAACATCAGAATCCCAGTAGATCTGCATAACTCTGGTCAGCAAGATCACCATTTATACGAAACCAGCAGTCGCCTGCTGCCATGGACGGGTTGTGGTCTGGAGAAATAGTGAGCATCTGTGCTGCCATGGGTTTCGTCAAGGAGACGCCATGGACATCTGTGACACCCAAGACAAGTTTTAACATAGAGAAATAGTGGATATATGTCCCGCCATAGACTGGTTCTGATCTGAAGAGACAGTGGACATTCGTGCTGCCATAAGTTCGGACTTGGGGGGAAAAAACAGTGGATATCTGTGCCGACATAGGTTTTGACCTACAGACAGTGGATGTATATGTTAGAGTAGATCAGGTTTGATCAAGAGAGAGGCAATGGATATCTCCATCGCCATAGACAGGGTTTGGCCTAGATAGAGACAGTGGATATCTATACCAAGAGAAAGACTAGATTTCTATGCCGCCATAGATGTTTTCACTTAAAGAGACAGTGGGTATCGATGCCGCCATAGACATAGTTTGGAAAGAGAGAGAGAGAGAGAGAAACT
>NC_134902.1:25874724-25879724 GCF_041734735.1 Babylonia areolata | reverse complement strand
CCGTAAAGACATAAACATGAAAACAGCGTCAAATACATTTTCATAGAGAAAGAAACCATGCATTCAAAATGGGATAAAGATTAAAAGCGCTACTAGAATACACACACATTAATGTTCACATTTCCTATTCAAGAGCGAAAATGCAGATACTGTTCATTTAGGAAAAAAAAAAACATTTTGTTTTGTTTTTATCAAGTCGGATGCGTACAAAAAAATTTAAAAAAATTAAAAAAAGCTTTAGATGCCAGCAAGACAAAAAGTCATATATTAGTCAAAGACTAAATTGATTGTGCCTACATCTTTTTTTGGGGGGGTTGGGTTTTTTTTGTTGTTGGTCTTTTTCTTTGTTTTTATTTTTCCTCTTTCCAACAACCCCTCTCATGCCGCGTCATTCGTTCTTCTCATAATTCATCTGCTCCACCTCTCCTGGGCTTCTGTTTTTCTTCTTTCCATCCCATCATCCACACACACATCCCTACAACCCATCATCTCCTTCTCTCACAGCACATTGACTGACAAGCAACTAACACGCTAAGCAGTACACACACACACACACACACACACACACACACACACACACACACACACACAACCACCACCACCACATCACACGTACATGTGCACGCAACAATGCAAAAAAAAAAAAAAAAAATGTACATGCACAGCACTCGCACGCACGCAGGTTTGTGGCAAAAAAAAAAGTGATTTCACAGCAACACATACCCATTCGAAAAACGAATGTTTTGACCAAGAACTAGTGAAGATAAACCCGACATGTATGAGATTCAAGCATTCAACACTGATAATACTCCACGCAGTCTGCATTCATTTCTATCAGTCTTTAACTTTGCTTCGGTGCACTTCAATTCAAAATACTTGTAATTGTCCCACTTACGTTATGACTAGAAACTGATAGCCGCTTAGATAAAATCAATGTCAAGCTTAGAAAATTCATATTCAAAGCTACTTAAAAACTCAACATATAAACCCAATTATTACAAAATATATACAAGCAATTATCACAAAAATATGCATTAACAATGTTCATAGATATACAATACACATGTTAATAATACACATGCTAATACAATCGTAACAAGAGAGGCAAGGCCTTCAAGACTCAATTGTGATACACTGAAAAAAATCCAAGCTTTTTATGTATTGTGTATAATTTCAAAATGCAATGTTTAAGATGAGAAAGATCAATTTAAAGCGAATTAAGTCCCCTAGCATTAAAAAAAAGTCCCCTAGCATTAATTACAGAGTAATTTCCCTTTTTTACTATCTGCACCAAAACGTTTGCAAAATAAATAAAACTTCCATGCTTAGCAAAAGAAGTTCCTGTTTGAACAAAAAATGATAATGACTGCTCTTGTTGTTGTGTCAGAATAAGAGGTCAAAGTGCCAAGATGACTGGAAAGAACTGAATTTTTCCTATTTTTATGCCTAATTTGGTGTCAACTGACAAAGTATTTGCAGAGAAAATGTCAATAAAGTTTACCACGGACACACACACACACACACACACACACACACAACCGAACACCGGGTTAAAACATAGACTCACTTTGTTTACACAAGTGAGTCAAAAATGGGGTCCAGTTAATTCATTCGTGACGGCCACTCGAAGACTTCTTCCTTCCTTTCTCTCATAAAGACCCTGTAAACCCTGTCCAGTAGGTGTTCGAATAACTCATCTTTTGCTTTCGTCGTCAGAAATGAGGGATTCTTTACCTTCATCCATCACTTCAGTGTCAGAACCTTTATGCATTTAATGTTGTAAACAGCGGCGAAACGTTGTCGTCGTCGCCTTCTTTGTCGCTGGTACGGAGAGGGTTAAAACTGTACAAAGCACCACCCGCATCACCATGCTTCCGTATCCGAATCCCCTTCCGATTGCACTCAGTTACGTAGGACAGTCAGTATATACCTTCAGCACCGACTTGTATGCAAACACATGCGCATGCGCATGCGCATGCGCTCATATATGTGATAATTAATTTTATTACAAAAAATTGTCAGAACCATTTTCTTGGTGTATCTACATACGATCACAACATGATTATTATGTGTGAAAATCTTGTTGCTCTGCCGCCGGGGAGATTCGCGTTACAACAGTGCATCGCTACCCTTTTTCTGAATATATATATATATATATATATATATATATATATATATATATATAGTGCGAAACAGCTGTCGCTTGCTGTCAAATCAACTCTCCTTTTGAAGGTACTTAGGACCAACATGGGCTAATGAGAGCTTTTTAACCACCACCCTCCCCACACAAAAAGTTTTAAAGGTTAACGAATTAACCAAGACTGTTTTTTGTTGTGTTCGCCATTCCATTTTAAGACATCTGGGCCTGGATTTAATATCTCTTTTACACACACACACACACACACACACACACACACACACATATATATATATATATATATATATATATATATATATATATATATATATATATATATATATGTATGTATGTATGTGTGTGTGTATGTATAAAACAATCAGAGTGATTTTCTCTCGAATTTCTTTATCTGTCATTATTTCAAATGGTCATAGTTGAAATCAATGACAGTGGTTTGCTGTTCGCTCTGCGTCCTGCTGTACTCATCATCTGACACGCACCGCACGGTGTGGTAAGGTTTACAGGCCGCTCCATGGTTGTCGTTCTTAGCCAGCTCGTTCCCACCTTCATCAAAGTTGAGAGTGTTGTAGTCATCAGGGACGTCCTGGACAGGTTTCTGCAGCGAGTATTGGCATGTGTTTTCCTCTTTGGATGTGGCATATGTGAATTGTTTATTTTCGGCCGATTCCTTCACATGCCCACTGCGTTTCTGAAGGACTGCTCCTGCTGTGAGTCCGGAAGTCACCTGGAATTTGCCTGGGTCGGCGTTTCTGTCCCTCGTCCTGAGTCCACCCGCAACTGCTGTGTCGTGCTCTTCTTTCTCTTGCAAAGACGCTGATGCTCCTCTTGAGGTCTGTTCCGTGTTGCGGACTAAGCTGTAGCCAGGGCTCACTTTTGCAGCCTGGGGTCCCGTCTGATTTGATGACCTAACTTTGGCCAGTTCGTAGTCTGGATGGGGCAGCGCTGTTGTTTTCGCCGTTTCTTGACCATGCCTGGGAGTCCTACTCCCAGCAGGAGTGGGGTGGTTGAAAGTGGAGATGTGGTTGTAGTCATCGCTGGGACCGCTTGCTTCGGGTTTGGAAAGTTGCGTGGATTTGCTGCCGGTATGGGTGTAGTCAGACTCGGCTTTTTTGTGAAGGTGGGCACGGGCAGGTGCCTTCTGTGGATCCTGGGTACCAAATCCACTTGTGCCCGCGATGTGACTGTTTCTCGGAGAGCTGTCTTCAAGCACGGCGTAAGGGCTGGCATCGTCACCGGGATCTGCTGCCAAAGGCAAGTTGTCGATGTAGGTGTAGTCGCTCTCAGGTGGTTGACAAACGTCGTACTCGTTGTTAGCTTCACATCTTCCCTCGGTAGTTTCTGTATAAAGCATGAAAGAAAAACAACATAGAGCTTAATTCATTGAATGATCAACGATCTGTTTCTGTCCACATGCCAGCAGCTAAGCTACTCTCGCTGTATCTAGCTATCTGTTTATAGTCTACATATTTATTTACAGTTTAACTAATTTGAATAATATATCGACTAAAGCGTTTCAGGAATAAACAGGGAAATAAACAGGGGGATGTGCGCACATCTTCTTTGGGGAGCAGGGAAACTGGGTGGCGGGGGTGTGGGTGGGGGTGTGGGTGTTGCGTTCATACGTGTGTGTGTGTGTGTGTGTGTGTGTGTGTGTGTGTGTGTGTGTGTGTGTGTGTGTGTGTGTATGGGCGCACAAGAACAAGTGAAAAGGGAATTATTAGAAAGTGAATAATTATGTGGTTAATTGTTTTGTATGTTTTATGGCCTTTAATAATATCATGTTGGTGATTGTCTTATATGTTTGTTTGTTTTTCACAAACGTGTGTTTCCTTCAGGGTTTTAGATAAGATGCAGGCCTAGATACACGTCCCGGACGTATTGAAAATGAAATTGAAATGGAAGCGCTGCATAGGTACTGAGTGGGTTCCTGGGACGTCCTTTAAACCTCCAAAGCTGGAAAGAGTGATAATCATTAACGCAAGCTTCAGTCTGACGCTTGGATGACCTGTTACGAAAAAGAGTTATTTCCCTTCAATTAGTGGCCAGGAAACCTAAACGATTACGGGGTGAGAGAGAAAAGAAAACAAAAGAAAAAAAAACATATCTATGAGGATGAAAACTCAGCCCTGCTGAGCGTCTTTTCCAACTTTGTTTTTAAAATCTTGTATATCTTAACTTCAAAGAGAGAACTCAGAACTCAAAACGGTTGTTTTTTTTGGGTTTTTTTTGTTTTTTTTGTGTGTTTTTTGTTTTTTTCAAGGATTAAGATTTTAGGCATAACCTATTCTTCCAATCTGTCATCTGCATCTATTACAAATAGCGCACACATACATGGAAGAGAGAGAGAGAGAGAGAGAGAGAGAGAGAGAGAGAGAGAGAGAGAGAGAGAGAGAGAGAGAGAGAGAAGGAGAGAGATACCACTTCTGAAGGCAGGCAGTTCCTTGTCAGAGCTGTCGTTTCTGGATTTTCTGAAACCCGTTTAATCAGTCGGTTACATAATATTCATGGATACCAACACACACACACACACACACACACACACACACACACACACACACACACACACACACACTTAGCTCGCATGCACGCACTTACACCAACAAGTACATATTCATACGTTTTAGACATGTGCACTCATGAACAAAATACTTTCATCAGAATAAATGATGCCAGGTAATGTCTTAAGGCCTGACTAAGCATACCCACCGAATCAATAAATTAAATGCAAAGGTACAGTGATGCAATTCACTACACTTTTAAGCGATTTCCTTGACCATAAGCAAAAATGGTGACATCGTTATATTTTTTTTCTGTTCGAATTAAATTCTCCTGGCACATTGAA
>NC_134902.1:25857224-25867224 GCF_041734735.1 Babylonia areolata | reverse complement strand
GCTGGAACTGTGACGGACGAACCCGGGTGTGGCCGTGTATGGGGGAATCTAAATGAGCGGCGTGGGAGTAATTCCACTGAAACGGTGCAGATGATGGGGCAGCAAAAAAAAAAAAAAAAAGAGAAAAAAAAAGATAAACGAAGACGGTCAAAGCTTCCATTGCCTTTTAAGACCATCGGGAAAGTAAACTCATATCCACTGTGTCTACATATCGGCATAGGAAGGCGGGGCCCAATCCTCTCCTTCCGCCGTTTTAACCTTCCCGAACCGAAGTCAGGTAGCCTGTTCATACTCGTTGGAGTGAAGAAAATGGAAGTAAAGTGACTTTCTCATGGTCACAACACCATACCGAAACGGATCATCGAAATCTGAGCAGTGGTGAAACAAAAACAGAAGTCCAACGTCTAACCGATTAAGCCGCGATGCCTCTTTCACTGGGTTTTAATCATTTCAGGTAGACATTCCAGCTCTTAACTTTCATTTTGACACAAATGGCATTTTCTGATGCTGAAAATAGGAGTTCAAAACTTCACAGTTTTGGTGAGTTACGTCTTAGTAGTTTCAGACTGTTAATTTCATGCGAATTATTCTTAATTTCATTCTTGTTTAAGTGCGTGAAAGTTAACACCCATCAATCCTCATTTTGTTGTTGTTATTTTGTTTCAAGGGGTCGTAGTTGGTTTTTTTTTTGTTTACTTTTTTTTCTTTTTTTTCCCCAACCATTAAATCAGTAGGAATCACATGTGAGCTTTGTCTCTTTTGTTTTGTTTATTGATTATATTTCTTGTGACAGCTAATGTGGGTTACACTCTATTCTAACAAAACAAACAAATTCTTTACATTAATAAATATCTTGTGACATCTCACATTACATTTTTTTTTAAAGTCCTTTGTCTGCAAGAATGGCTTCACCAGTTTATGTGAAATAAGATGAAAGATGAAAATGACAACAAAACACATTTCCTAAAGAAGAAACGTACAAAAAGACAGGAGAGAGAGAGAGAGAGAGAGAGAGAGAGAGAGAGAGAGGTGGGGGGAGGAGGGGGGGGAGGGATAGAGAGAGAAGGAGGAGGGACGAAAATGGCCACCTTTCCTGTAGATCGGCCAATGGAACACTTTTCAGACTGTTCCTCTCCCTCAGGGAACTTGTTGTCCTTTTCTCCCAGAAGCTTAGTTGCAGCGCTGCCGTTGAAAGGGGCGAAGAAAACCTCCAGATATTGTGGTCTTTTACTGCTGAAGCTGAAATGCAGGCAGACTGGCTTGTTGAAGAGGACCCAGCGGGACTCTAGCACCGAGTAAACGGCGGCACCACATCCGGTCTTGTTCTGACGAACGCTTGCGTATCCTGCCGGCATGAACACAGTGGCGTGTGTGAGGGAGGGGGGGGGGAGCGGATGGGGGGATGGTGTAGATGTGTGTGCGTGTGTTTGTGTGTGTTGTGCCGTGTTTTGTTGATGTCGTTGTTACTGTTGTTTGTTTGCTTAGTGTGTTTTTGTGTCGAATCTATTGATTTACTGATCTATTCATTCTATCATTAGTAGTTTCCTTTCAATGGATGTTTTGTTTTCTACTGTAAAGTCAATTGCTGTGTTTATATATATATATATATATATATATATATATCCTAGATGAAAAATAGCCGCATGCTATGCTCCTATCGTATGTATGTATAGAAACCTGTGCACATGAAAATATGTTCCGATGGCACATACAGATGCCAGTCATGCTCGTAAACTGCTGTACCCTTACTGGTTGTGCATACAAACACACCTACAGTGCTCTGTCTGCACTTAAAGAGAGACATGTCACCTTACGACATACGTAAAGACACGTAATACTTCCGTTGCACATAATACTACTACTGTTTCTACTACCAATGATAATACTCCTAATACTGATAGAAAGGAGAAGAAAAAAGATCAAGAACAAGAAGAGGAGGAGGAGAAAAAAGAAGAAGAATGATTGTAATGATACTACTGCAGATGGTCTTGTTCAACTTGTGGGGATTTTTCCGATCTCCCAGGTCAACATATGTGCAGACCTGCTAGTGCCTGAATCCCTTTCGTGTGTATGCTCACGCAGAAGATCAAATGCGCACGTTAAAGATCCTGTAATCCATGTCAGCGTTTGGTGGGTTATGGAAACAAGAATATACCCAGCATGCACCCCCCCGAAAATGGAGTATGGCTGCCTACATGGCGGGGTAAATAAATAAAAACGGTCATACACGTAAAATGTTACATGTCTGTCGGAGTGCGTATGCGCGTGCGTCTGAAATATGATTGAATGACACAGGAAACGAATGATGAGCGCCCAGTGGCAGCCGTCAGTCGGCTCTACCCAGGTAGGCAGCCTGTGGTGCAAATGTCCCCGTGTATATAAAGCGCTTAGAGCTTGGTCTCTGATCGAGGATAGGCGCTATATAAGTATCCACATCAATCAATCCATCAATCAATCAACACAGAAACACACGTGGCAGGTTCGGTTGTCGATCGGTTTGTGTTACACTCATGTCACCTTCTCTCTTTCATGTTCATCGAAACAGCAAGGGTTAAACACGTTCCCAACTAGAACTAGAACATGATAACATGAATACTTGGATCTCTCTCTCTCTCTCTCTCTCTCTCTCTCTCTCTCTCTCTCTCTCTCTCTCTCTCTCTCTCTCTCTCTCTCTCTCTCTCTCTCTCTGTCCGTCCCTCTTTCTGTCTCCGCCCTCTCTTTCCCCTTCCCCCTCTGTCTCTCCCTCCCTCCCTCTTTCTCCTCTCTCTCTCCCTGTGTGTCTGTCGCTCTCTCTGTCGGTCTATCTGTCCCTGTCAGACTGTCTGTCTATCGGTCGGTCTCTCTCTCTCTCTCTCTCTCTCTCTCTCTCTCTCTCTCTCTCTCTCTCTCTCTCTCTGTCGGTCTATCTGTCTCTGTCTGTCTGTCTGTCTGTCTGTCTGTCTCTCTCTGACTGTCGGTTTGTCTGTCTCTGTCTCTCTCCCTCCCCCACCCCCATACCCCCTCTCGCTCTTTCGCGCTTACTAGGTGAAGAAACACTTTATCATAACGCACCACTGTTTGCAGTCCAGGGCGTCATTGTTTCGTCACGGCATCCTTGTCTGTACTGGCAGAGGCTTCCTGCGAACGTACAGCTGAGGGATTCTGGAGTTAACACTGAAAATGCAAACAGTATGTGTTCAGTCATCAATAATCCTATAGCCTTAACGTGCACTGAATGCCCCAATAAACATGCACACACTCCGTGTTAGTCATCTATCATCATAATCATAGCCTTCACAGACATTGAATGTCACAATGAACATGCAGTCGTTGATTTAGCCTTTGCATGCATTGAATGTCACAATAAACATGTAAACAATTATTGATGTAGCCTTCACGTGGATTGAATGCCACAATAAACATGCTAACAGTCAGTGTTAGTCACCAAGCATGATACCATAGCCTTCACGTGCATTGAATGTCACAATAAACATGCTAACAGTCAGTGTTAGTCACCAATCATGATACTATAGCCTTCACGTGCATTGAATGTCACAATAAACATGCTAACAGTCAGTGTTAGTCACCAATCATGATACTATAGCCTTCACGTGCACTGAATGTCACAATAAACCTGCAAACAGACAGTGTTAGTCACTAATCATGATACCATAGCCTTCACGTGGATTGAATTTCACAATAAACATGCAAACAGTCAGTGTTAGTCACCAATCATGATACTTTAGCCTTCACGTGCGGTGAATGTCACAATAAACATGCAGTCAGTGTTAGTCACCAGTCATGATACTATAGCCTTCACGTGCATTGAATGCCACAATAAACATGTAAACAGTCAGTGTTAGTCACCAATCATGATACTATAGCCTTCACGTGGATTGAATGTCACAATAAACATGCTTATGTATATATAACACGCCCCCACACCCTCTACATATATATATATATATATATATATATATATATATATATATATATGTCACACACACACACACACACACACACACACACACACACACACACACACACACACACACACACACACACACACTACAGTTAAACACATCCGCCAGTCCACCAGTATTTCCAAATGATAAAACATTTATATAAACATACAAAAAGTTTTATAAAAGTGGGTGAGATGGGGTGAGTTAAAAAGCAAATCACATGCACCAACCTTCTCTGTCTCCGATATATCGGCTGTTGTTAGCATTGCATTGGCCATGACTGCAGAGAAAAACAAATGTACCAATTTCCGATAAACCTGTCATGTTTACAATACAACTCATCCTGTTCTGAGGTAAAACATGAGACAGCATGAATTCGAGTAGACTTACAGTGTACTGAAGTATATATACTTATTTGTAATGATGATTAGATTTAGGTGCATGCTTGTAGCAATGTTACCTAAATAATTCAGTCGTTTTCAGGTGGTTTCAAGTATATTCCAACTACGTTTTTACGAGGAAAAAGCTCTACCTTACAAATTGTGTAACTGATTGTTTTCCTTCATAAAAAGAACCAGGTTACACATTCTCTAACTGATAGTTTTCCTTCACAAACAGAACAAGGTTACACATTGTGTAACTGATTTGTTTTCCTTCACAAACAGAACAAGGTTACACATTGTGCAACTGATTATTTTCCTTCACAAACAGAACAAGGTTACACATTGTGCAACTGATTATTTTCCTTCACAAACAGAACAAGGTTACGCATTGTGCAACTGATTATTTTCCTTCACAGACAGAACAAGGTTACACACTGTGTAACTGATTAGTTTTCCTTCACAAACAGAACAAGGTTACACATTGTGTAACTGATTTGTTTTTCTTCACAAACAGAACCAGGTTACTCATTGTGCAACTGATTGTTTTCCTTCACAAAAAGAACCAGGTTACACATTGTGTAACTGATTTGTTTTCCTTCACAAAAAGAACCAGGTTACACATTGTGTAACTGATTGTTTTCCTTCACAAAAAGAACCAGGTTACACATTGTGTAACTGATTTGTTTTCCTTCACAAACAGAACCAGGTTACACATTCTCTAACTGATTGTTTTCCTTCACAAACAGAACAAGGTTACACATTGTGCAACTGATTGTTTTTCTTCACAGACAGAACAAGGTTACACATTGTGTAACTGATTGTTTTTCTTCACAGACAGAACAAGGGTACACATTGTGTAACTGATTATTTTCCTTCACAAACAGAGCAAGGTTACATATTATCTAACTGGCTGTTTTCCTTCACAAACAGAACAAGGTTACATATTGTCTAACTGATTGTTTTCCTTCACAAACAGAACAAGGTTACATATTGTCTAACTGATTGTTTTCCTTCATGAAAAGAACAAGGTTACAAATTGTGTAACTGATTGTTTTCCTTCACAAACAGAACAAGGTTACATATTGTCTAACTGATTGTTTTCCTTCATGAAAAGAACAAGGTTACAAATTGTGTAACTGATTTGTTTTCCTTCATAAAAAGAACAAGATTGCACATTGTGTAACTGATTATTTTCCTTCATAAAAAGAACAAGGTTACAAATTGTGTAACTGATTGTCTTCCTTCATAAAAAGAACAAGGTTACAAATTGTGTAACTGATTGTTTTCCTTCACAAACAGAACAAGGTTACACAATGTGTAACTGATTGTTTTCCTTCATAAAAAGAACAAGGTTACAAATTGTGTAACTGATTGTTTTCCTTCATAAAAAGAACAAGGTTACACATTGTGTAACTGATTATTTTCCTTCATAAAAAGAACAAGGTTACAAATTGTGTAACTGATTGTTTTCCTCCACAAACAGAACAAGGTTACAAATAACTGATTGTTTTCCTTCACAAACAGAACAAGGTTACACATTATGTAACTGATTGTTTTCCTCCACAAACAGAACAAGGTTACAAATAACTGATTGTTTTCCTTCACAGACAGAACAAGGTTACACATTGTGTAATTGATTTGTTTTCCTTCACCAAAAAAAAAACCGAACAGATTCGCATTTCTGATCGACGACGCTGAATATAAGGAATGGTTTGATCGCTATTGAGCCCCTTGCTTTGTTTGTTTCATTACCTCTGGTTGTTCTCTCTCTCCATTTGAGGTTCTGATGTTGTTGTCGTTGTTGTTGTTTTTGATATATTCCACTTCACCCGTTATCATTGTCTTCAAACAATAGACGCCTACCATGACATTAAAGCCCCCGCACTCCCTTCTCTCTCTCTCTGTCTCTCTGCTTCTCTGTGTGTCTGTCTGTCTCTCTGTCTGTCTGTCTCTCTGTCTGTTTGTCTGTCTGTTTCTATTACTTTCTTTCTTTCTTTCTTTCTATCTATTTATCTATCTGTCTATCTACCTATCTTAGCCATTACTGAACAGAGACTTGTTCCTGGTTGAACGATAACCATTATTCTTCTTTTTTTTCTGAATTCAAATGTTCCACCACTTGTTTGTTTTGATTTTTGCTAATGTATTTGTGAATGACTGGTGTGTAAGCGCTTTGAATTGTCTCTGCACAAGACTTAGCGCTAATTATTATCATTATTATTATTATTATTATCATCAATATCAGTATCATTATTGGTATTATTATCATTCTTGTTATAATTATTGTTGTTGTTGTTTGTTGTTGCTGCTGTTTTGTTTTTTTTTTTATATCAATTTGTTCCATGCAACACTCTTTCACGTCCTGCTCTTTCCGCTACACGTAAGGACGAAACAGAGCAGGGAGAAAGAAGAGCTGGAGGAAAATTCGTGTTTTTTTTTCCTCCTTGTCATAAAATAAGGGTAAAAGTCATCAAATCAGTTCTTTTCATATGAACGGGTTTATTTCACTCGACACTGTTGGTTGCCCCACATTCATAATCACGGAGGAAGGTGGCAGAATGGTTAAGACGCTCAGCTGCCAATACAGAGAGTCCGTGAGGGTGTGGGTTCTAATCCCGCTCTCGCCCTTTCTCCTAAGTTTGACTGGAAAATCAAACTGAGCGTCTAGTCTTTCGGATGAGACGATAAACCGAGGTCCCGTGTGCAGCACGCACTTGGCGCACTGAAAAAGAACCCGTGGCAACGACAGTGTTGTCCTCTGGCGAAATTACGTAAAATGAAATCCACTTTCATAGGTACACAAATATGTAAGCATGCACTCAAGGCCTGACTAAGCGCGTTGGGTTATGCTGCTGGTCAGGCATCTGCTCAACAGATGTGGTGTAGCGTGTATGGATTTGTCCGAACGCAGTGACGCCTCCTTGAGAAAGTGAAACTGAAACTCATAATCATTTCCCTGCACTGCAGAGACAAAAGAAAACTCGAATATGAAGCTCGGCACTGACAAATATACACTGCTTAATCAAGCCATATATGATTAACATTTTCTTTCTTTCACATTGGTCTGAAACACATCATTTACAGCTTCGACTTTTGTGAAGGACTATGACTCTCAAACTAGGAGGCAAAATTGCACTGGCTCTTAGTGCTGCAGCCTTGGGGGCTAGTTGGCCTTTGGGAACAATCCCAACGCCGACTGTCCCAAAACCCTCTTGGCCGAAGAGTGGGGATTGTAACTTGGGCAAGACACTCAGCACAATAACCAAATTCCAGCCCAGATAGTCGGGACAGCAGTTCTCCTCTGCTGTTCTGATGTTCATAGTCGAAAACGACTGACTATTCACAATAAGCCTTGCCAGTTACGGACACAGCAACACACGTCAGTCGGAAAAAGACAGTTGGCGAAAACTGCAGTGCTCTCCAGACAAAAGAAACGTTTGTTTTTTTTGGCTTGTTGTTGTTTGTTGTTGGTTTTTGATTCACTTGTGTAAACAAAGTGAGTCTATGTTTTAACCCGGTGTTCGGTTGTCTGTGTGTGTGTGTGTGTGTGTGTGTGTGTGTGTGTGTGTGTGTGTGTCTGTGTGTCTGTGTGTCCGTGGTAAACTTTAACATTGACATTTTCTCTGCAAATACTTTGTCAGTTGACACCAAATTAGGCATAAAAATAGGACAAATTCAGTTCTTTCCAGTCATCTTGTTTAAAACAATATTGCATCTCTGGGATGGGCACAAAAAAATAAAAAATGAAGCCTAATTATATGCAAACTGCATTTACTGTTATATTTATATTTTTTGTATTCTCTAAACTTGGCACTTTGATCTGATATTCTGACCCAACAACAAGAGCAGTCATTATTATCATTTTTTGTTCAAACAGGAACTTCTTTTGCTAAGCATGGAAGTTTTATTTATTTTGCAAACGTTTTGGTGCAGATAGTAAAAAAAGGGAAATTACTCTGTAATTATGCAAGGGGACTTAATTTGCTTTAAACTGATCTTTCTCATCTTAAACATTACATTTTGAAATTATACACAATACATAAAAAGCTTGGATTTTTTTTTTTCAGTATATCACAAGTGAGTCTTGAAGGCCTTGCCTCTCTTGTTTTTTTGTTTTGTTTTGTTTTGTTGTTTTTTGTTTGTTTGTTTTTGTTTTGTTTTGGGGTTTTTTTGGGTGGAGTGTTCACGCTGCAAGTATCACTGGTCCCATGGGCCAGCCAGCCATCCGTCTCAGCTGTGTGCCCGCCACAAATCCAAAAGCTGTCTGGAGACGGTTGAAGATGGGTGGTGGCCACTGTGGACACTCACAGCCAACATTCACGGCGGGAAAGCACAAAGTGACGTGCGCACAATTCTAGGTCAGCTTTTTGTTAATTGCTGTCAGCGACTGGCTGGGCTCAGTGGGAAGGAAGCCTTCCACAGCAACACACTTCAATCAGACACAGCCAGGAAAAAAAAACCCAATAAAACAAACAAACAAACAAAAAAGCGACGCTTTCCTGACGGATGAAACGAATGTTGGTTGTGATGGGTTTCGAAACGTAAAAGCTTGAAACGGTTCTCGTCAGCGTGTTCACCTGTCAACGGAAATCGTCAGTGTGTTTACCTACCAAAGGGAACTGCAGCACACACAGATAATACCATCATTTAGTGCCCCAGGCGATGGGTGGTCTACAGAAATATGTGGAATACATCAGACTGCGACCTGAGACTTTTCAAAGTCTGTTGTGGTAACTCTTTTTTTTTTCATATCATTAATATCCGATCGTTTCCGCACAGCAATAAAAAAATAAAAGTTTTCTTCGTCCATCATGAATTAACGGAATTTAGCGCAACTGATATCATAGAAGCGTTACTTCCCTTGCACTAGCCAACCATCTGTATTGTGTGCACGACACAACTTGAATTAAAAAAAAAAGCTGGCTGGTGATGGCTGGTGGCCAGTGTGAACACTTTTTACCAGCATGCATAGCGGGAATTTGCAAAATGACATGTCCTGGCCAGCTGTTGTCAGCAAGTCGCTGGGCTTAGTCTAAATATAGCCTGAAGCTACAACCTGACCATCAGTTCATCAGCAGCTCCACTGCATTGGCAGCCAAATCAGGTCTCCTAACACTGTTCATCTTCAGCCAAATCAGGTTTCCAAACACTGTTTCGTAATGTGGATTTCTCCCCCAGGGTATGCTGTCACAGCTGAAGAATGTACGTCCTTTTAATCAAGCGGATTCCTGAACACGCAATATCCAAAAAAGAAGATAATTGCGTACATATTATACTCCCAATATTAGCTACAGACACATAGGCTTCTCCTATTTTCGATCCTAAGTTGATTACAGAGAAGTGAGAATCCCTTCTCCGTTTGTACATATAAAAAAAACCTATATTTCCTTTGCGAGAATTCTTTTAACACATGTCATGTTCATGTCATGATTAATGTGTCAATGCAGGGGATGGGTGACTATTCTCAGGATATACTAACAACAGGTTGTACATCTTTCCCCCTCTGTTCAAACAGACGTATGAACCAGTCCATCACAGCACAGCCCTCGGTGGACAAAACGGAACCAACAAGACACGCGACAGAGGAAAAAAAAAAAAAAAAAAGCCAACAGCAACACGCTGTTAACTTAGCCCGTCAGTTCATCCACTGCATCCGCCCCAGATACACATTTC
>NC_134902.1:25839724-25847224 GCF_041734735.1 Babylonia areolata | reverse complement strand
CGCGCTGAGAATTTTCAAAGCATTAACAATGATCAGTAAAGACACGTGTTATGAATGTTCAGAGTATAAACAATGATCACTTAAGACTGGAGTTATGACTCTTACTACGATCATTAACAATGATCAGTTAAAGACACGAATTATGGATGTTCAGAGTATGTACGACGATCTGTTACGACGTAAGACTTGAGTTATGACTCTTACTACGATCATTAACAATGATCAGTTAAAGACACGAATTATGGATGTTCAGAGTATGTACGACGATCTGTTACGACGCATTCAAGCATAGGACTGTTCATAACAACACCACTAGTGCTGTAGTCAGGATAAGCTTTTGTTACAGACACCACGTTTTGAATAATGATATAATGATAATGATGATAATCATATTCATATTCATCATTATCATTATCATCATCATGATAATGTACATTAATTAATAGTGATTACCCTGCGGCTCTCAGGGCCTTTAACTGTACACTTATTATAAATTACAATTAAGAAATAGGAATATAATAAACATGATGAGATACATTTCTTCTTGCATTACCTGTGAATTGGATATTATGGGAGCCCACCTTAACTGAGGACGGAAGAGTACAAGAAGGAGACAGGTTGGGAATAGAAAAGAACATTGAATCTACATTGTTTTCTCATCATTAAGTCTAAATTTGTTATTGTTCATCCAGCATTTTATATCATGGGTGCATTTTGTTCCAGAGGAGTTTGTGCATTCTCTGGTGGAGCTGATTTTTGTACCTGAGTGTCATCTGCAAACTACTGATAAGCAACAGTGTGGCTCTGGATTGTATTAGACATAGGGGTGATATACATTATAATTTACCCCACTTTTACGTCAACTTCACTGGTTACCCATGCAGTACAGAATTCAATACAAACTTGACATATTGGCCTTTCGCCACTTTGAAGGATCTCTCCCTTCTTAATCATCTACTGTCCTTTATACTTACGCCCCTTCCCGTTCTCTCAGGTCTTCTGCTGAAAAGATCCTCCGTGTCCCCAAAACCTCTTCTAAGACATTTGGCCAAAGGGCCTTTCAGTATCATGCACCTTCTGTCGGAATTCTCTTCCAATGAATATCCGTCACTTTCCAACGCTGTCCTCTTTCAAAATAAGCTTGGAGACCCATCTGTTCAAATAGACCTTTGGTGACACAGTTAATTGTGTGTATTCTTCCTCCTCCTTTGTCCTCTACTGATGTCATCATGTACTCTGTGTGTGTGTGTGTGTGTGTGTGTGTGTGTGTGTGTGTGTGTGTGTGTGTATCTGTGTGTGTGTGTGTGTGTGTGTGTGTGGATTTTTGTGTGAGCGCGGGCGTGTGTGTGTGCGCGAGCGTGTGTGTGCGTGTGTAGGGTATTTTGTAGTGTGTGTGTGTGTGTGTGTGTGTGTGTGTGTGTGTGTGTGTGTGTTTCATTGTTCATATCTGCAATACGTAATATTGTCTTGGTGTATAAATGCACATATGTGTGTAGTTGTTTTTCATGTGCAGAGAGGTGTGTTATTATGCACTATTGTAAATGTGTTGTTTCATGTACGGCGCTTAGAGTCCATTATATGCGGACTTTGCGCCAAAAAATACCATCTTTCATTATTATCATCATAACTTTATTTCCATGTACATATGTTTTCCTAATTTCAATCTTTCTTTTTTTCCTGTTCGTCCACGCAGCTATCTAACTCTCCTTCACAGTCATCCCACTGCCAAAAAAAAACAAAAAAACAAACAAGCAAAAAACAACAACAACAACAACAAAAACACAGAAAAAACAGGTAAATCTGTGGCTAGTGTTTCAAATGCAGAACAGCCTCCCAACTCCGAATTTTCTGTTATTCGAGAAGCAAGAACACAGTGATTACATCAACTGGATTGAAAAAGAAAAAAAGAAGTGGGGAAGGGGCAGGGCGGGGGTGCGGGGGGGGGGGGGGGGGGGAGACTGCTGGCACAGAGGTAAACTGTAATGTAGGTTATGATATCACATTGGCGTTCAGCTGATGCAAAACAACACAAATAAGTGAACATTGACAACTGATGCTAAATACAGATACATAATCGATTAGTTAACTCGATGACCCTAGACTGAACAAGTGCTAGTCCCATATCTGAGGGTGTGACATATCTGAGGATCTGGGTTCGAATCCTGAAGGTGGAAATAGTGCTTTCTCTAATATGTCAACATTATGTGCTGACCTGCTAGTGCCTAATATCCTTCAATATGTAAAAAAAAAAAAAAAAAAAAAAAAAAATAAAAAAAAAAAAAACACCGAGCAAACCCAATATTTCATGTCGGCGTTTGGTGTGTTGCGGAAACATGAATACACCGATATTCACAAACCCGAAAACGGAATGTGGCTGACTGAACGAACTAACGAACGAACCTTCTTTGTCTTTCTTTTTTTTTTAATGAGGGCAGTGGAATAAGCATGTATGTGCTTTTTTGTACATCCAGCCCTCAGGGCAAAGAGAAATGAAATCAAAATGTTCACAAGATAACAAAAGGTTATAGAAAAACATACATGACATTCATATACACTCAGTTGCACAGTAAGCATTTACAAGTACATAATCATGATACCTGCATTCATGACAATAATGTATATGAATATAGTAATGAGAGAGATAGAGTGAGTGAGAGAGATAGAGAGAGAGAGAGAGAGAGAGAGAGAGAATGAAGGAAGGAAGGAAGGGAGGAATAAATGAATGAATGAATGAATGAATTTTATTTCCATTAGCATTTGAGTAAGCAAACAATTGCTTTCTCCAGCCCTCGAAAGGGAAAAAATGTCTGAAGAAAAGGTATGAAGAAGAGTGGTGTGAAAGTGGTCATGCGCATTAAAGCACAAACGTAGTCCTCCATAGTTACAGCTCACGAACGCAAATATCTTTAAAAAAAAAAAAAAAAAAAAAAAAAAAGGGGGGGGGGGGGGGGGGGGGATCATGATATTGGTCTGTCTCGTCAGGTTGATTTCAATTGATTTGTCTTTGTTGTTAGTTGATTCTAACATCATCATTCAACTGAATGGAAATATCACTGTCTGCCGACTGGGCTGCGGAACTTTGCGTTGCCATCATTACATTCACAGTCTGAGGGGGGGGGGGGGGACAACATAATGACCACACGCAGTTGCCTCCCTTCCACTATATCCAGTGCTCTGGAGTTCACCACCCGCGAAGCAGTCACACTGACAGCCAAGACGGTGAATGAGACCTAAGCCACGTCTTTGAAAGTGGCTCTCATGGCCTGATCAACCCGTCGGGTTTATGCGAAGATTGGGCATCTGTTGCTGCTGCTTTTTTGTACTTTTTTTCTTTTTTTTTTTCTTTTTTTTTCTTTTATAGTAGACTTGGTGTAAGCGTGTATGCATGAGACCCTTTGTCCTGACATATCCTTGAAAACTGAAACTGAAACCAGTAAGGGGCTTCAAAATCATGTCCTCCTGCCATACCCACCCCCACCCCTTTCCTCCTTTTTCTTTCGCTTGAAGCCCATGCACAACACAATAATCATGTTTTTTTTAAAATATATATATATATATATATATATATATATATATATATATATATATATATATAATCTTTTTTTGTTTGTTTGTTTGGTTTGTTTTGTTTTGTTTTTTGTTTTGTTTTTTTGGGGGGTTAGGTTTTTTGGGTTTTTTATATATATATATATATAAAGCCCCAATAAACTGGGGTGGGGTATAATTATGTACATAAACTTCGTATACACGAATGAGGTTCAATGGGAAACGCTGATCGCGAGTATGAGGAGAAAGATTTTTGTTATTGCTGCTGTTGTTGTTTTCTTTTTTTATATTCTAAAGTGCAATGCTTATCATAGAAAAAAACTGGAACGAAAGGCACAACAACGGAAAAAAAATATATGTATATTGCTGCCGTTTTGACCACAAGGTCCTTTCTAGGCTTAAACATGACAAGAAATGATAGATACACGGAGAGTGTCGAGCACCAAGTTGCTTCAGTATTTCGAAATAGTCACCCGTTACACAGTTCATCCCTGTTATCCACAATTTTGAAAACGAATGACGGGCGCAACAGCCGAGTGGTAAAAGCGCTGGACCTGCAACCTCCGTATGTATTACGCAAGCAGAAGATCAAATACGCACGTTAAAGATCCTGTAATCGATGTCATCATTCGGTGGGTTATGGAAACAAGAACATACCCAACAAAACACTCCCGAAAATGGAGTATGGCTGCCTACGCGGCAGGGTAAAAACGGTTACACGCGTAAAAACCCGCTCGTGTACAAACTAATATGAGCTTATATACCTGTCGTATGCAAAAATTTAATCAGCTGCATTCAGTTTACTGCAAGAAAAAGATCCATAACATTTGCTTATCCTTTTTGTGCAGGGGTAAAAACAACACTTTGTGTGTGTGTGTGTGTGTGTGGGGTGGGGGGGGGCGGGGGGGTTGGATCTATGCAACACGTCCAAGAACTCCCCCGCAGTTCGTACGTACACACACACACACACACACACACAAGCGCAAGCGCAAGCGTATATATATTCGCTGTGTCTTCGTACATTGCAGATGAAGTTTGGGCAAGTGGTTAAAAAATGGTCACTGACATAGAAAATACAGGCCATTCTACACCTCTCGCTTCTCATTCTTTCAAACAAAATTTGACAAAAGATGCAAACACGGGCGCCGAATACAGTCCCAGGACACATTCCCTAAGTTGTACAATTCCACATGGCCATAGCCATTCTACAGTTCCACATGGTCATAGCCACTCTTCAGTTACACATGATCACAGCCATAGATTTGCCAAATGACGCAAACAATGGCGTTGCAGACTTAGGACACATTCACAAAAAAATAATCCATTAGTTCCACATGGTCATAGCCATTTTACAGTTCCACATGGTCATAGCCATTTTACAGTTCCACATGGTCATTGCCATTCTACAGTTCCACATGGTCATAGCCATTTTACAGTTCCACATGGTCATAGCCATTTTACAATTCCACATGGTCACTGCCATTTTACAGTTGCACATGGTCATAGCCATTCTACAGTTCCACGTGGTGATAACCATTCTACAGTTCCACGTGGTGATAACCATTCTACAGTTCCACATGGTCATAGCCATTCTACAGTTCCACATGGTCATAACCACACTGTATTCCTACATGGTAAAAGACATTCTACATTTCTACACGGTCATATCCTTTCTACAGTTCCACATGGTCATTGCCATTCTTTAGTTCTACATGGTCATAGCCAGTCTATATTTCCACGTGGTCATAGCCATTCCTCAGTTCCACGTGATCATACCCGGAATCAATGACGATGGTTCGCTTTCCGTCATCACATGTGCTGTAATCGTCACCAGGGTTGATGCGCACGTGATCATATAACTTGATGGGTTTTCCGCTGTCCTTGGCCAGTGCCGGTTGAGAGTGGTCCCTGTTCAACATGTTGTAGTCATCCTCCACGCCGTTCCCATCCCTGCTGGCGGTCTGCTCCAACTGTCCGCCATCTGGAGCTGCTTCCAGAATGAAATAGTTGCCAGAGCTGGCTTCCTGGTCGACTTTAGTAGGGGAATTAGGCGCGTCCGCAGCATTTGCCGAGGACTTGTTGTTGACTCTGCTGTAGGGGTCAGAAACTGTGGTCCCCCCACCTGAAGAGCTGGAACCGTGTGCAATGGCTGAGGTTGCTGCGTCTCCATCACGTTTTCGTTGTATGCTGGGCACCATTTTCGCCAGGGAGTACCCGTTGGTGGCATCGGGTGTGACCTGTACCGCCCTCATGCCTTCGCTGCCGACAATCCTTCCACTAGTCTGACCGAAAGTATTGTCTTTCTTCTGTACATTGACATAGCTGTACTTTCTCCCTGCGTCAGGAAGGTTCCGAGGAGAGTTGATGTGATGATAGTCGTCGTTCACAGGCCCTGGTGGAAGAGCTGTGTCTGGAAAACTGTCAGCGATGATGCGGTGGTAGTCGTCTTCTTCAGGACTCTGAGGACCTTCGTCGATTGGGTCCTGGGCCAGATAGTAGGGGTCTGCTTCCGTGCCATGGATGTAGGGCGTCTCCCAGTCAACAATCGTTAAATAATCGCCGTCTTCTTGCGGAGCAGAAGGAGCGAAGCGTGAGGCATGGTTGTTCGTGTAGTCGTTGCTGCTCCTTGAGAGGACTGCTGAATCTTCGTCTGGAAGGAAAGAAAAGGAAAACAGCGTGTCGAAATTCATATTTCTAAATAAGATATATAAGGTATAACATTGATTCCGAGCATGTTTTTATTTACTTTATTAACTTCATCTAAGCGAGAAACATATTTTTAAAGGCCTCTCTCAAGCGCACACATACACACAATTAAAAGAGATGCACATAGATAAACTCAACTCACGCCCGTACAGTGAAAATGTGACAGCAAATTAGCCATACGCATAGTGAAAAGATGACAGTACATGAGTATCACACAGTGAAAAAAAAAAATCAGCGTTACACAAAGTGAATCGAAGAGTATATCAGACCAAAACAAAATGAAAATAAGATACTAAAAAGCCCTACACGTAGTAACAATTAGTGCATGGCTATACACAAGCCGAACATATAACACATACACGGTAAAAAAAAAAAAAATGACAGGACATCACCATATACACTGTGAATATAAGACAGTGCATCAGCTGTATACATAGTGAAATCGGACAGTACATCAACATTACAAACAGTGAAAATAGGACAGTACATCAGCCATACAAACAGTGAAAAATGGATAGTACATCAGCATACAAACAGTGATAATAGGACAATACATCAGCCATACAAACAGTGAAAATAAGACAGTACATCAACCATACAAACAGCGAAAATAGGACTGTACATCAGCCATACAAACAGCGAAAACAGGACTGTACATCAACCATACAAACAGCGAAAATAGGACTGTACATCAACCATACAAACAGCGAAAATAGGACTGTACATCAACCATACAAACAGCGAAAATAGGACTGTACATCAGCCATACAAACAGTGAAAATAAGACAGTACATCAACCATACAAACAGCGAAAATAGGACTGTACATCAACCATACAAACAGCGAAAATAGGACTGTACATCAGCCATACAAACAGTGAAAATAGGACAGTACATCAGCCATACAAACAGTGAAAATAGGACAGTACATCAACAATACAAACAGTGAAAATAGGACAGTACACCAGTGACACAGACAGTGAAAATAAGACATTACATCAGCCATACAAACAGTGAAAATAGGACAGTACACCAGTCACACAAACAGTGATAATAAGATATTACATCAGCCATACAAACAGTGAAAACAGGACAGTACATCAGCCATACAAACAGTGAAAATAGGACAGAACATCAGCCATACACACAGTGAAAATAGGACAGTGCATCAGCCATACAAACAGTGAAAATAGGACAGTACATCAGCCGTACAAAACAGTAAAAATAGGATAGTACACCAATCAACACA
>NC_134902.1:25827224-25832224 GCF_041734735.1 Babylonia areolata | reverse complement strand
TATCTTGCTTATTATTTCCCTTTTTATAATGATTGATTCATACACATAGGCGCGCACACGCATGCGCGCAGGCACTCGCACACACGTAGGCACACAAACACACGCACATACCGGCGCGCATGCACACACACACCGACGCATGTACACGTACACACACACACGCACACAACGCATACAAGAACACACACGCGCGCGCGCGCGCAGACACACACACACACACACACACACACACACACACACACACACACACACACACACACACACAGAGAGAGAGTTGTTTCACTATATCTTATAATGTAATACTACCTTACCCAAATGTTTTGTTGTTTTTTTTCTTTTTACATAATAACTGATGTGTGCGTGGTGATCAGTGAATGGTGTGCCAGTTATTCGTTTTTCTCTTTGAAATTTGCTGACGGGCATAATAAGTATGCTGAAAGAGAAAAAAAGTATTTTGAATTTGAATTATCATTCCCCTCCATTTCCCACCCACCCCCATCCCCCTTCACCCCTCCCCTTGTTGTCCTCTTCAGTTTGGTTTGGGGGGTCATGGTTTTGTGGCTCAGCCCTCAAGCCGGGATGACTCCCTCTCTAACCCCTACGTCACTTCCTCTCCCCCTACCCTTCACCCACCTCCCGCGTTGGAAACTAACAGTTTCAGTTTCAGTTTGGTGGTCCGGACGCTAGTCATTCGGATGATAGAGTAAGTCGAGTTTTTTTGTTGTTGTTGTTTTTTTTTTGTTCAGCATGCACTTAGTGCACGTAAAAGACCCTTACGGTAACAAAAGGGTTATGTCTGGCAAACGTTTGTAGAAAAAAATCACTTTGGCAGTTTAAAAAAAAAACAAAAAAACAAACTCTTGCAGACAAATCAGTATCAGTAGCTCAAGGAGGCGCCACTGCGTTCGGATAAATCCATATACGCTACACCACATCTGCCAAGCAGATGCCTGACCAGCAGCGTAACCCAACGCGCTTAGTCAGGCCTTGAGAAAACAAAACAAACAAAACAAAAACAAAAACTACAGCCATTTGTAAGGACTGATTCAGGATTTGACAGACAGACAGATAGGGCGAAAGAGAGGAACAACACTATCGACATCACCAAAAAAATATAATAAAAAAATAATAATACTGGTACATCGAACAAAAATGATAAAAACAGACTGCATGTGAAAAGAAGCAAATACATGTTAAACAGAAGAAGAAGAAGAAGAAGAAGAAGAAGAAGATTGTTCTTGTTGAGGAAGACGGACACAGAGAAACATACAATGATATCCTGTCATACTTTTGCAACGCCCGGATCCACATTGCTCTGCTCGTTAGTCCTGCTGTTGTTACCAGCATTGTTGGATCTGTCGAGGACAGTACTAATCCCTCCATCCCTATGGTCCAGGAACACATCCAGAGCTGCAGGAAGTCCTCTGCTATAGAAGAACTTGAGACATGAGGGATGGGTGACGTTCAGCCATGGAGACTCCAGGACTGTGTAGTAATATTCACTGCTGGAACAGTTACCAGGCCCGTGCTGCCCGGCTTGTGCCCGACCTGATGCACAATATACCCTGGTCTAATATCAAATGCATCGAGACATTTGAAATCAAAATCACTCTGTACTTTCCAAACTCTTTCAGAAATATGTCATTCATATCAATAATGCCAAAATTTCAAAAAATACCCCGTTAACAATCTTAAGCACACTTTATTCTGCGTTGCGTCCTTCGTGGTTCTGTAGGCATATTTGATTCATCCACTATGCGGAAACAGCCCAGCGGAAAGGCAAAGCCAGTACACTTTGTTTCAACGCCGTCGCTGGAGATGCCATGGTGATGCAGTATACAGATCAGCCTTTGGGACTCCGGCTCCGGATGTTTTACTCAGGGTTGACTCCCGAAGCGTTTTCCACGGGTGGGTGTGGCCAGGGCAGCACCGATTTCAAAGCAGTGTTTGCTTTCACTTTGGGGAGCTACCATATGCGGCAGGTAGCACTGGTCTGCATTGTTACCAGAAGCAGAGGAGAACCCCTGACATGCCAGCACTATTCTCTCTCTCTCTCTCTCTCTCTCTCTCTCTCTCTCTCTCTCTCTCTCTCTCTCTCTCTTTCATATCATCTCTGCCTCCCCCCTCGCCCTCCCCCATCTCTTTCTCTCATCACCTCTGCCTCCCCCCCCCCCCTCTCTCTCTCTCTTATACAATTAAGACAATGACCTACCGTGTACCCGTGTCCATGTGGACATGCATGGATCAGCACAACCTTGCTGATAGAAGCACAGACCTGAATCCCGGTTTATTCCACAACTCCCGGCGTTCAGGTCACAGACTGCAAGACACGTGCACAAAAAGAAGGAAAACAATGATGGGCGAGTGAATCAATTAATCATAAAACGTACTGTATGTCTGAGTGTGTGTGTGTGTGTGTGTGTGTGTGTGTGTGTGTGTGTGTGTGTGTGTGTGTGTATGTGTGTGTGTGTGTGCGTGCGTGTGTGCGTGCGTGCGTGCGTGCGTGCGTGTGAGCGTGTGTGTGTGTGTGTGTGTGTGTCTGTCTGTCTCTGTTCGTTCTTTAATTTAGCGTCTTTTCACTATCAGTGACATTAGACGATTAAAAAATAATAATAATAATAAACGGGGGAGGGGGAAGCGGGGAGAGGGATGAATAAAACAGAAAAGGTAGAAAACTATTAAGCAAAATGCATAGCTAACATGCAATTACAATTAACAATAGCAATTCAATAATGATAACAATAATCAACAAGAGAGGCAAGGCCTTCAAGACTCACTTGTGATAAACTTTTAAAAAATCTAATCGTTAAAATGTGTTCTGTATTTGTTATTATAAAGCTTCGGGTTAAAAGAAAAAGGGGAAAAAAAAGTCCTAACGGCGGATTCGAAGCCCACGTGTTCGGGTGAAAAGAAACTGTCTTACCCATTACACTATCGTGGCTCCTTAACTGACGTTCAAAAATATAATATTTAAATATGCTTTTTTAAAGGGTGATAAATCAATTGCGGTGTTCGCAGTGAGAACGCTGTTTAAATCGTATTATTCTGATGTATCTTGGGCATTCAAAAAATCTTTAAGGGCAATTAAAAATTCTTTTTAAGTCCGCGGTAAAGGAGACGTGGCTATCGCAGCAATCACACTGCAACATTCAGCCGTTTTCTCTGGATCTAGATAGATGTACAAATTTAGTTACACCCGATTGACATGATCGATTCAATTTCACTTTTATGTTCATTCTAGTTTTAAAGTTTTAAAGTTGATATGAAAATTGAATATTTTGTTAAACTAATAGCATGTACAGCCAAGTACAAGTACTTCTAAACGTCGTATGAAGTGAAAAGGACTTCATTTTGAGAAAAGTCAAGACTGGAAATTTTTACGTTTTACCAATTCAAGGGTCTTAACTCTCATGGTTTATTATTTTAAACTGTAAATTCAGACTGATTCTGTGGATATTTTTATCCAGTAAGTGATGAGGCGTTCACAAATCTTTCTCTGAATAAATATTTAACGGTCTCCTTCTCCAACTTTCCATGACATGTTATCGTGTATTCTCGATTGAATATAGCATTGAACGGGCAGGTCAACAGCTTGAAACAAAATGGCGTCGTTCGCGTTCGCGAAGAATATGAGCACGCGCTTTGAATATGTATGAATATGTGTACGCAATTGATTTTTGCCCATGACCTTCAGGGCTCAGCCAATATATCTATAAAGTCCACTCGTCGTATTGATTTTAGTATTTTCCGAAAAAGACTACTTAGGCGAATGAACATAGTGAAAGCCCTGTACACTGAGAGTAAAACACACAAGCTTTTTATGTATTGAGTATAATTTCAAAATGTAATATTTAAGATGAGAAAGATCAGTTTAAAGCAAATTAAGCCCCCTAGCATTAATTACAGATTAATTTCCCTTTTTTACTATCTGCACCAAAGACATGCAAAATAAATAAAACTTCCATGCTTAGCAAAAGAAGTTCCTGTTTGAACAAAAAAAATGATAAAATGACTGCTCCTGTTGTTGTGTCAGAATATCAGATCAAAGTGTCAATTTAGAGAATAAAAAATATAGATATAACAGTAAATTCAGTTTGCACATAATTTGGCTTCTTTTTTATTTTATTTTTTGTGCCCATCCCAGAGGTGCAATATTGTTTTAAACAAGATGATGAATTTTTCTATTTTTATGCCAAATTTGGTGTCAACTGACAAAGCATTTGCAGAGAAAATGACGATGTTAAAGTTTACCACGGACACACACACACACACAGAGACAACCGAACACTGGGTTAAAACATAGACTCACTTTGTTTACACAAGTGAGTCAAAAACCATTAACACAATTCTGATGTACATTAAAGGAATGTAGAAATAGGGCTATGAACTAATGCCTGTAAAAGTTCGACAATACGAACCTCGCCAGAGATAACTTTCCCAAAATCATCTGCAGAATAGTTATTCTCTTTGAAATACTTGGGCAAGAAGGTATGTGACTGCTGACAGTGAAACAAACAATGCCTCTAGCTGTCTGTGTGTGTGCGTGCGTTTGAGTGCGCGCATATATGCGTAAACTTAAGTGAGTATGCTCTCTCTCTCTCTCTCTCTCTCTCTCTCTCTCTCTCTCTCTCTCTCCTCATCCACTGTGCTTTTCTCTGTGTACCCATCTGTCTATATATCTGTGTGTGTGTGTGTGTGTGTGTGTGTGTGACACACGCGACTTCTCAACACATGGTGTTCACAGCCAGCTTGGTGAACTATGCCTTACCTTGGGTGCTGTCAACAGTGTAATTGTCACTTGAGCACCTTCCTGGCCTGAAACACACACACACACACACACACACACACACACACACACACACACACAGTGCTTACTTGCTCTCCCTCATCACCGATTATATCAATTTCTAAGACTACTGCAAACTGGTTCCTGAAACTAATCTTGCCTGTTGGCATAAAATCTGGATTTGTTCATTCATATTCATAGACATTTCTTTGAG
>NC_134902.1:25814724-25819724 GCF_041734735.1 Babylonia areolata | reverse complement strand
CTAGACAGAACACATACAGTGACACAAACTACACCATCGACGCGTTTCCTGCATAAATTATGAATATTTTGAAGTGGGTACTGGATTAACTAGACTGAACATGAAAGATAAACTGAAAGGACCACATTGTAGTTTCTATCAGCCTCAGTGTCGAACACACAGCCAGAAAGCGGCTACTATTGTGGTGTGTCTGAGACGATGACAACGTCTCCTTTACCGCGGACACTACAGAATTTATTAACTAAACAAGATATACCAAAACAATGATCTGAACGGCGTCATCACTTCGAATACTGTAATTGAAAAAAAAACAAAAAAAACACATGCGTTTAGATTATTTTTTTTTTATTTTTTTTATTTTTTTTTTTGTGTGTGTGTGTTTGTTTGTTTGGTTTTTTTGTGTGTGTGTCTTTCTTTTTTTCCCCCTGAAAGTTTATATTATCAAATACAGAACACGTGCTAACTTTTTCTGCTCAGTTAAGTGTGAATCACAAGTGAGTCTTGAAGGCCTTGCTTCTCTTTATTTGATATTACCGAATTATGAACAAATGAGTTACTAAGATTCAAACTAAAAAGTGTTAAATTAACTGGTCTTGTTCGTGACCATGTGAAAAGTTTCTTGATAGCTCGAACAAGAACAAAACTCAACAACAATTAAATAGCAAATCAACTGGGTGTTGAGACACTCAAAACGGTGAAATTTGGCATACAATATATATATATATATATATATATATATATATATATATATATAGAGAGAGAGAGAGAGAGAGAGAGAGAGAGACAGACAGACAGACAGACAGACAGACAGAGACAGAGAGAGATAAAACAAAATCATACTGAACAGAGTGATAAGAAAGCAAGTCTGATAACAATATCACTATCAACATACGCGTGCGCGTGAGCACACCTTCCCGTATATGCACCCCTTTTTGTACATACACATGCTCAACGTGTCAAACAAAATAATATGGAGGTGAAGTCAATACAAAATAATTCCAAGCCATCAAACAACCAAAATTTCAACAAACAATGCACTGATGGAAAACAAAATACACATAATTATACAGTGTATGTATCCGCGGACAGATTTTTTTTTTTTTTTTTTTTTTCCAAATTTTTGTCTTGTGTTAGGTGAAAAGAGTTAATTCCTCTCTTTTTTGCAACACACGTGGTGCTCACATTTTCAACTCGTCATCCTCAACTTTCGATTTTATAACAACAGTAACTGTTTTAAACTATGCCGATACCCTTCTTCTTCAACTTCTGACAGCCCGTTACAAGCGAAACCAGAACTGTACCTTATTAATAGGATCCAGGCCTTTATTGTGTAATTACTTTTTTTTCAGCTTCAGTCCTCGGACTTTTGCATTTACACAGCGTGACATCATAGGTGGTTGTTGTTTTGTTGTTGTTGTTGTTTGTAATCCAAAAAAATCTAAAAATCTACAAAGCTAATAAAAAATCATATTAGCATTTTTTTTTTCTAAATGCATGCACATTTGTCATGGCATTATAACCCCCCCCCCCCCCAGGTCCCCCCCTCCACCCCCCCCCTCTCTCTCTCTCTCTCTCTCTCTCTCTCTCTCTCTCTCTCTCTCTCTCTACGTGGTCAGGTTTAACTAATTTCTTCTGTAGCCAGAGTTGGAATATGTTGCATGGTGCATTGATGGATGAATGAACGGAATTAATATGTGTTGGGTGGTCTGTTGATTACTATCATTTTTATTCGAAGAAGGAACTTTGTTGACGTTTCATTGTTTGCTTTCACCTTTTCATTCGTTTATCATAATGGTTTGTTATAAATTAACTCACTCAGTACGGCCAGTCCTCTCTTCTCCTCTACACAGACCCCTCGGATGTCCAGTGGGTGTCTGAATGACCCAACCTTTAGCTTCCGTCGTCAGAATTGTGGTATTCTTTGTCAACATTCACCTCTTCAGTATAAGAGCCTTCCACTTATATTTTGGTGATTATAATTGGGGTGAAACGCTGTTAACGTCGTCTCTTTCGCCGTTCGTATGGAGAGAGTTAAAGGTATGTTGATGCATTCAGACATGTCATGAGTATCTCATGGCCAATGACATTCAAGTGTCAAAGCGTAAAACCGTATCTCTCTCTCTCTCTCTCTCTCTCTCTCTCTCTCTCTCTCTCTCTCTCTCTCTGTGTGTGTGTGTGTGTGTGTGTGTGTGTGTGTGTGTGTGTGTCTGTGTGTCTGTGTGTGTGTGTGTGTGTGTGTGTGTGTGTGTGTGTGTGTGCGTGTGTGTGTTTGTGTGTGACTGAGTTATATTCCATACTATTTTTTTGTTTCGTGATTAACTCTTGTTGTTGTAGTAGTCGTTGTTGTTGTAGTTGTTGTTGTTGTTGTTGTTACTGACTACACCGAGTGTCCGTACCGATTTTTTTTTTTTTTTTTTTTTTTTTCATCTTTTGTGCGTGTGAGTGAGTGTGTGTGTTTGTGTGTGAGGGAGGGCATGGTGCAAAGAAGCTTCCAGCTTAACCAGTTACACTCAATAAAACATTTGTTCATGCTCATGTTTGTTCTCTCTCTCTCTCTCTCTCTCTCTCTCTCTCTCTCTCTCTCTCTCTCTCTGAACGTTTCTAAAGAAATGTTGAGAACGGACAGGCAAGAGAGAGACAGAGACAGATACAGAGGGGGGCAGAGAGAGAGACAAAGAGAGGGGTAAGGAGAGAGAGAGAGAGATTCTGACGATCATACAAGTAAGAGATGGAGGGAAGGGGAGGGAAACAGAAAAAAATAAAAGAGAGGAGACAAACTGAGAAGGGAAGAAGACTAGACCAGACGGTAAAATCGACAGGTAGGCAGAGACTGACTGAACATACCCAAGAAAAGAAAATTGTTACAGGAATGACACACACCCAATAGAAAATTCTGTCACTTGTAGCATGAACACTGATTACCTTTTCATCATTTAGTATTGTGATGACCTAGTTATGCCGAACCAACAGAGCAGATCAAAGAAAGCTCACCTGCGGACTTCAAACTAGCACAGAAAGAGTACAGTAATTCCTCCGGACATAATCCAGGCATCACACGAGGACAGTTTCAACGGATCGAACTGATCAGAGGAGCTTAAATTGCAGCGTGTGACACACTGGTTTGGGTGAAACATAAATGCCATGGAAGGCTTGCGGGTGTACAAACAAAAAGTATCCCCTTTCACTTCTGTCGGCGGGGATTTTTTTTTTGGGGGGGGTTGGGGGGGGGGGGGTTGGTGGGGGGGGGTGTAGGTGTGGGGGAGGGGGTGGAGGGGGGAGTGCGATCAACATAAAATTTACAGCACAACTAAAGTTATGCTAATGTAATGCTGTTCCGTGTAGTTATTTCATATTTTGTCAAATCTCTCTCTCTCTCTCTCTCTCTCTCTCTCTCTCTCTCTCTCTCTCTCTCTCAATTATTATTCTAGTCTATTGTATGTTGTTTCACTACTATGGTGTGCGTACGTGTATTGGCACATACATAAATGTACGATTAAGTTGTTTTTTGTTATTTTTTAATTCAGTTATTGACATTATTTGCTTTATTTATTGTTGTTTGTTTTCTTTCATTCAATACAATGACGCTGCAACTTAGAATTGACCCCCTTGACATAAGGGCTGTAGTTAGGCGAATGTCAATAAAAAGCGTCTGAAGCGTCTCTCTCTCTCTCTCTCTCTCTCTCTCTCTCAATTATTATTCTTGCCCAGAGGGCCGGATGTAAACACGTACTTTGTGCTTGCTCCTTTACCGTCGTAAAATAAATTTTCGTTCGTTATCTCTCTCTCTCTCTCTCTCTCTCTCTCTCTCTCTCTCACTGTATATAAATAGTGTAACAAGGTGTATCAAGTACTGGTTAAGGTTGCTGAATATGAATGTGCACCGTTTACCCAGACGCATATTTGATGTTGTTTAACTTAGACGAAAGGGGAAAAAAATGCTGGGTGTCTTTAGTAAAAAATACTTTATTTAGACTTGGGTTTGGATATGTCTGGTTGCAACAAGGCGTTGGTTGTGAGCAAACATTTTTGTCATTATTTAAGCAAAGAATGAAAGATATATTTATGCAGGAGTGGGACGAGTCAGTAATGTCTAAAGATATATATCATAACTACAGACTGTTTAAAACTGGTTTTCAGTGTGAGCAATATTTTGAATATGTGGATAAAAAGTGTTTTAGGGACTGTTTGGTAAAATTACGGCTTGGTTTGCTCCCAATAAATGGATCATTTTTTAGAAGAACATTCAAATGTTATTCAAATTACGCAAGTAAACGTTGTAATGTAATCGAAGATGAAAACCATTTTATAAACAATCGTGTCCTTTACAATAACCTGCGGCAAAAAATCTGAACTCTGAAGGTCAATCGTATGTTCACTTGATGAAAAATGGTTCTGTTTACAGTATTCGTAAACTATGCATTTATATATTTAATGCCCTGAAGATACGACAGGAATTCTGTGACAACAATGATGAAAGTTAGAATTAATTTACTATGCACGAGAAGCACTTTTGTTCTACAGGTTAAGTTAGTACGTATTTTACATTTTGTTGTGGCTGAGTGATCACCATATTGTGTACTTTTGACCTCTTTCTAGGGGCCGGAGGCCTGGAGATTAAAGTTTTGTTCTTGTTCTTGTTCTCTCTCTCTCTGTCTCTGTCTCTGTCTCTCTCTCTCTCTCTCTCTCTCTCTCTCTATCTATCTATCTATCTATCTATCTATCTCTGTCTGTCTCTCTCTCTGTGTCTCTCTCTGTCTCTCTGTCTCTGTCTCTGTCTCTGTCTCTGTCTCTCTCTCTCTCTCTCTCTCTCTCTCTCTCTCTCTCTCTCTCTCAATCATTATTCTTGCCTGAGGGCCGGATATAAACAAGTACTTTGTGCTTACTCCTTTAGCGTCGTCGTAAAATAAAATTTCTTTCGTTCTTTCGTTCTCCTCCCCCCCCCCCTCTCTCTCTCTCTTTCTCTCTCTCTCTCTCTCTCTCTCTCTCTCACACACACACAC
>NC_134902.1:25782224-25804724 GCF_041734735.1 Babylonia areolata | reverse complement strand
CGTTTATGAGGAATCGATGTGAAACCAGACATCGTGTAACATTCCGAACAAGACAACATATATGGGGTAGATTTCTAACAGAATGTGTGTAGCATTTCTAACAGAATGACAGGCAGTGTGTAGATTTCTAACAGAACGAAAGACATTGCATTTCTAACAGAATGACAGATATTGCATAGCATTTCTAACAGAATGACAGATATTGCACAGCATTTCTAACAGAATGACAGATATTGCACAGCATTTCTAACAGAATGACAGATATTGCACAGCATTTCTAACAGAATGACAGATATTGCACAGCATTTCTAACAGAATGATGCATTTCTAACAGAATGACAGATATTGCACAGCATTTCTAACAGAATGACAGATATTGCACAGCATTTCTAACAGAATGATGCATTTCTAACAGAATTACAGATATTGCATAGCATTTCTAACAGAATGATGCATTTCTAACAGAATGACAGATATTGCACAGCCTTTCTAACAGAATGATGCATTTCTAACAGAATGACAGATATTGCACAGCATTTCTAACAGAATGACAAATATTGCATAGCATTTCTAACAGAATGACAGATATTGCATAGAATTTCTAACAGAATTCTTCATTTCTAAGAGAATGACAGATATTGCATAGCATTTCTAACAGAATGACAGATATTGCATGGCATTTCTAACAGAATGACAGATATTGCATAGCGTTTCTAACAGAATGATGCATTTCTAACAGAATGACAGATATTGCACTGCATTTCTAACAGAATGACAGATATTGCACAGCATTTCTAACAGATTGATCCATTTCTAACAGAATGACAGATATTGCATAGCATTTCTAACAGAATGACAGATATTGCATAGCATTTCTAACAGAAAGACAGATATTGCATAGCATTTCTAACAGAATGACATATTGCACAGCATTTCTAACAGAATGATGCATTTCTAACAGAATGACAGATATTGCACAGCCTTTCTAACAGAATGATGCATTTCTAACAGAATGACAGATATTGCACAGCATTTCTAACAGAATGACAGATATTGCACAGCATTTCTAACAGAATGATGCATTTCTAACAGAATGACAGATATTGCATAGCATTTCTAACAGAATGATGCTTTTTAGTTTTTCTTCAAGATACATGTTATAATTTCTTTTATCGCAAATAGCGCTTCTTACTCTTCTTTTGAAAAAAATGTTATAATTTCTCTCACTGTGTTATCAGTATCACTTTCATATTTTAATTCAATCTTTTCACTTTTAAGTTAAAATTTCGCTATGTTCATAAATGTGTTAGATTAATTGGTGACTGATTGGTGTGAGTAACGAACTTTTGAATGCTCATGCAATTTCCAATTGGATTAATAAAGATGTATTGTTTTGTATTGTATTGTATTCAATGAAAACAATTCGTATAAATAGTGGTTGAAAGAACATGCAATCTATTTCTAAGTGTTGGTAACTGGTGGCAACAGATTTTTTTTTGTCTTTTGTTTGTTTGTTTTTGTTTTGTTTTTTTCTCGATCAAATAAAATCTATACAGAAGTAACGCTTCTGGTGTCTTTGTGACCAAAACCAATACCATTCAATATCTAAAGGGGAATAATGGCTTTCATACGAAAGCAAGCGATTGACGACGACACATTGTTGTTTCCCTTTAAGCTGCTTCTCTCTCTCTCTCTCTCTCTCTCTCTCTCTCTCTCTCTCTCTCATTCTATATTTATCTCTGTGCCACTGGGTCATGGTTATCTTTTTCAGTTGGTGTGCAGGTAGGTGTGTGTGTGTGTGTGTGTGTGTGTGTGTGTGTGTGTGCGTGCGTGGGTGACAAAAAACCCCCTTCTACAAATAAGCAGTTTGATAAACTTATAAATCACGTCTGCAGACAACAAACAACATCAAATGGCAAACAAGGACTGAGCTTGAACGTTCAACAGGTAAGACCATCCCACCCTCGTTGTGTGAGTAGTGGTGTGTGTGCGTGTGTGCGCGCGTACGCGTGAGCGTGAGAGAGAGAGAGAGAGAGAGAGAGAGAGAGAGAGAGAGAGAGAGAGAGAGAGAGAGAGAGAAATTCTAGATGAAGGTAGACAGCTCAGGAACATCTTTGATTTAACTCACTCAGTACGGCCAGTCCTCTCTTCTCCTCTACACGGACCCCTCGGATGTCCAGTGCACCCAACACTTAGCTTCCGTCGTCAGAATTGTGGTATTCTTTGTCAATATTCACCTCTTCAGTACAAGAGCCTTCCGGTTGCAATATTTTGATGGTGGTAATTGGGGTGGAACGCTGTTAACGTCGTGTCTTTCGCCGTTCGTATGGAGAGAGTTAAGGTCCTCATCAGTAGCTATTTTTTTTTTTTTTTTTTTTTTTTTCCAAAATGTCAAATGTCGCCTTACCTTTCACCACCATTGGAGCAGTGAACTCATACCCACTGTGTGGCAAAGACAAAAGAAAGCGGGGCCAAGTCCTCTCCTCCTATACCGCTGTGTTAACATTCTCCAGCAGAAGTCGGGAAGCCCATTCACACCTGGGTGGAAGGAGGGAAATCGGAGTCAGGTGCCTTTCCCAAGGTTCCAACACCACGCCCAAAACGGGGCGGCTTCGAACCCTGATTACTGGTGAACAACGGATGAGACGTCCAACGTCCAACACCTAACACAGGTTCTGCCACAAACATTTTTTTTTAGACAAAACCGAAAGTATACAAACTAACGAATAGGACTGTTCCCGGAACTTTCTTCACTACGGCTGCTCGACCCTGGCCTTTTGCTTTCGATAATGTTACCTGACGTCCGATATGACCACTTTGGGGAGGGGAGGGGTGCGGGGGGGTGGGGGGGGGGTGCGTAAAAAAAAGAAGTGGAAGTAAATTTGTATTTGTATTTGTCTTTTCGCTACACTACAGCGCCACCCATTTTTTTTGTATTTTTTCCTGCGTGCAGTTTTATTTGTTTTTCCTATCCAAGTGGATTTTTCTACAGAATTTTGCCAGGAACAACCCTTTTGTTGCCGTGGGTTCTTTTACGTGCGCTAAGTGCATGCTGCACACGGGACCTCGGTTTATCGTCTCATCCGAATGACTAGCGTCCAGACCACCACTCAAGGTCTAGTGGAGGGGGAGAAAATATCGGCGGCTGAGCCGTGATTCGAACCAGCGCGCACAGATTCTCTCTCGCTTCCTTGGCGGACGCGTTACCTCTAGGCCATCACTCCACTCCAAAATTGGACGATTGACTCCGAAAGACACGAGTTGATTCCCTTGACTTTCTGGCCTCCACCGCCTTCCCAGCCCCTAACGTTCCCTCAGCTTTTATTCTTTTTTTTTTTCTTTCTTTCTTTCTTTCTTTCGTTCTTTCTTAACGTTTGATGTTATCTAATTCGGTTTGGTTTGGTTCCACCTTGAACTATTCTTGAAATTAAAGGGGTTTCAACGTTTCTACTTTCCGATCTCTCTCTTTTTTCTTTTGTTTCTCCCAAACGTTCTGACTCGATACTATTTTATAAAAGTCGAGTAAATGTTTTCTCAGTCTGTTTTGTGAATGACCAACGGTGAAAGAAATGAAGACGGTGAGAAGACAGAAAATACTCTCATAAACTCCAAGCGTGTTTCCAAACACTTCGTTGCTCAGACAGACCTGGAGGGGGAGTGAAGTTGGTTGTGAGGCTATGGTGTGAAACACGGGTTAAAAACTTCTCTTTTTTTCTTTTTCCTTTTTTTTTTTAAGTTTCCACCCAGATTAAAATCACACTTCATGGTGATGCGTTGGCCTAATGGTAATGCATCCAACTAGGAAGTGAGTGTGCATTAGTTCGAATCCCACACAGACAGACCGAGATTATTGCTCACCACCCCCACCCCCACCATCCGTCCACTTGACCTTAAGTGGTGGTCTGGATGCTAGTCCCTCGGATAAGACGCTGAATCGAAGTTCCATGGCAGCATGCACTTTGCACGGAGGGAGGGAGGACGAGGGGGAGGAGCTGAGGGGTGGGAGAGGGGGGGAGGGGCAATTGGGGGTGGGGGGTGGGGGGATGGGGGGTATGGGGGGGGGGCGTGCTCACTGGGTCTCATCCAGGCTCCGTGACTAAGCTATCATTGTCAAGTTAGCTGGTGGTGAAATCAGAACAGGCACTAACTCGGCAGCAGTACAGTGTCTCCTCTTCTGGTTTATTTATTTATTATTATTTTAATTATTATTATTATTATTATTATTACTACTACTACCTTTTTATATTATAATTATTTATTTATTTATTCATTTATTTATTTGTTTATGTAAGCTTATCTATTATCATTCACCTTTTTTTTTTCTTTTTTTTTTCCTCAAGGCCTGACTAAGCGCCTTGGGTTACGCTGCTGGTCAGGCATCTGCTTGGCAGATGTGGTGTAGCGTATATGGATTTGTCCGAACGCAGTCACACACACACACACACACACACACACACACACACACACACACACACACACACACACACACACACACACACTGCTGCTGCTGTAAAATCGGATGCTAAGGCTGTATGCCTCACCCACTTAGCACAGATTTCGATTACTGTTTTGAAATCTGGAACAGGTAAATCCTCACTACTCAGAAAGCATTTGTGTTGGAATTGATTCTGGGATATATGTCATGGGATGTGACCTGTTTCCTTGGGAAAAGGGGAAAACGTAATTCCCTTGTCAACCACTTCAATTTACCGAACCTGTCAACATCGCCATTAAAGTGGGAGAATTGTAAACAACAAATAAATAGATATATGAATGAATAAATAAATGAATAAAATAATGGATGAATGAATTGATTAATTATACAAATAAATAAATAAATTAAATAAAAATATAGCAAATGAAAGAAAGGAAGGTGGAAAAAATACAACAGAATTAAAACAAGAAGTCAGTTGAGGCAGAACATCGATCTATAAATCAATCAATCAATCAATCAATCAATCAATCAATCACACATCCAACCACTTAACCGATAAATCATTGTATCATTTTACACAACCAATTAATGATGAATGAGTTAATTCGATATGATATGAGTGAGTTTTATCACATCATCCATCCTAAACGATTCACCGTGCTACTCAGACACGCAAAATTGTCAAAATAACGATAATGTGTCCACATGTTCAGTCAAAAGGCAAACAAATGTCATAACATTCGTGCACTAGTAACATTGATGGAATACATGACTTCGGAAGCAATGAATTTTAATCATACGTATCGCTTGTAAGGATAAAAACCCCAGGCAAACCAAGATTCATGATGAACAATCAAGGCACGATCCACACCTATAAAGCGGTGACAATGAGTGAAAAGAATCATTTGAAATACACGAAAGTCTTCAATGAACGAATCGTATAATCATTATTTGAAATGCACGAAAGTCTTCAATGAACGAATCGTATAATCATTATTCGAAATGCACGAAAGTCTTCAATGAACGAATCGTATAATCATTATTTGAAATGCACGATAAGTCTTCAGTGAACGAGTCATATAATCATACGCAAACTGAAAGCAATGACTAATGAATATAAACTGAAATGTTCCAGTATGAACATATAAAAACATTTGTATCAGCACCAATACTAAACCGTTACAAATGAGCTTTTCATAAGGACAGAACTTTCTAAGATATTAATATCGTTATAGACATACATTTGGCAAGTGATATGCAATTTGGTTTTTTTTAGTGTTGTACTTTTTATCATTATTTCACGAATCGCAAATGTACAGATGTAATGCCAATGATTTAGCACGAAAAATAATAACGAAAAAAGGTTTAACCTACATTATGATATCACATCATACTTCAACAGAGAGAGAGAGAGAGAGGGAGAGAGAGAGGGAGAGAGAGAGAGAGAGAGACAGAGACAGAGACAGAGAGAGAGAGAGAGAGAGAGAGTAGTAGAATAAGCATGCATATGCTTTTTTACATCAAGCCCTAGGGGCACAGAGACGTGAAATAGAAATATTCACAGGAAAGCAAAAGGTTATAGAAATACAAACACACATTACACATTTACAGGTACATAGTCATACACTTGCATTCATATAAAAATGTATATAAATATAATAGTGCAATGAGAGAGAGAGAGAGAGAGAGAGAGAGAGAGAGAGAGAGAGAGAGAGAGAGAGAGAGAGAGAGAGAGAGAGAGAGATGACGATGATGATTATATTGAAGATGATGATGACGACGATGACGATAATTTGTATTTGTATTTCTTTTTTTATCACAACAAATTTCTCTGTGGGAAATTCGGGCTGCTCTCCCCTGGAAGAGCGCGTCGTTAATGTACAGCGCCACCCATTTTTGTATTTTTTTCCTGCTTGCAGTTCTCTTTGTTTTTGTTATCGATGTAGATTTTTCTACAGAATGTTGGCAGGAACAACCATTTTGTTGCCGTGGGTTCTTTACGTGCGCTAAGTGCATGCTGCACACGGGACCTCGGTTTATTGTCTCATCCGAATGACTAGCGTCCAGACCATCACTCAAGGTCTAGTGGAGAGGGATAAAAAAAAATTAATATCGGCAGCTGAGCCGTGATTCGAACCAGCGCGCTCAGATTCTCTCACTTCCTAGGTGGACGTGTTACCTCTACGCCATCACTTCACCACAAAGTACACGCTGACGATGATGAAGTACAAACGGGAATTCGGATACACACAAATACATACGTAAACATTTACATGTATATGATAATGCAGAAAGACTGAAACAGTGAAACAATGCAAGAGGATGAGAGATTTTCGAATAAAATTTGAAGGTGTTGGCAACTTCTTTGATTAAATGAGAATGATATGCATTTTTGAATTTATTTAATGAGGTGTGGTTATGCAGAGAGGGTGGAATATTGTACCAGAGCAAACCACCAGAATACATGAGGCCGGATTTGAAAAGATCAATTCTTGGAAGAGGCAGCATTAATGTATGAGCATGGCGATTGGTATTAAAAACGAAAAGAACAAGTAATTGATGGTGGAACACAACCAGAAATTATTTTGAACATGAAAATAATCGAGTTTCAGTTCAATAGAAGAATGTCTAACATAGTATGGTCTGTAAAGGACAGAGAGAGAGAGAGAGAGAGAGAGAGAGAGAGAGAGAGAGAGAGAGAAACAGGGGCAGAGACACACAGAGAGAGAACCATATACATGAATATAAATATGAAATCGAAGTACGCCTTCCCAAAAGCAACCTTTCTGTTCTTCTTAGCGTTTCTCTCTCTATTTCGATAGTTTGAATTATCATGGTCATTGAAACGAAGCGCTGAGCTGCTACCACAAAAAGCGGTAAATGGCAACAACCAAGACTTTCAAGAATGTTTCAAGACAAATGTTTACGTCCTGAAGAGGGCGTCAACAAAACTACTTCCCTAAACACCGGCACCCACCAGCCCCACATTCCCAGCCGTCGAATTCATGAAAGTTAGTTTCAGGAAATGTCCAATAAACCCGGGTGTATGTATGTGCATACAATTCAAAATACGTTTAACCAGTTTCATGTCACGCGTTGTCTGCGAGGGAAGAGTAAACGAACTCCACAAAATACACACATGTAACACACACACACACACACACACACACACACACACACACACACACACACACACACACACACACACACACACACTCACACACACATACACACACACACAGGTGGAGCGTGGGGGGGGGATGTACTCATCTTGAAAGACAAAATGAAAAACGAAATTAGGTCTATCTGTCTACTCATTCATGTCAGACCATCATCGGGTAAGTGATGCGAAAATGGTCACAGAAAACAACTGTTTTTTTTTTTTTTACATTCACACTGCTCTGTCTGCACCTCGCCTGTTCAGAGGAGTTCACCAAGTGATCCCACAAACACGTAGAAGACAGTCCCAAGACACGTCCCCTGAATGATGAACTTTCCGTATGGTCAAAGGCTGTCTGTGTTTCCATGTGGTCGTTGCCATTGTAGAGGTCCACATGATGACAGCCATTCTTCTGTTCCACGTGGTCATAGACATTTTTTACAGTTCTGAAAGGTCAAACTATTATACTTTTCAAAACGATCATACCAATTATTCATTCCGACATGGTCATAGTCATTGTGACGTTCCGCATGATCATAGCGTTTCTGCTCTTCCACATGGTCATAGCCATTTTACAGTTCTACATGGTCATAGCCATTTTACAGTTCCACGTGGTCATAGCCATTCTACAGTTCTGCATGGTAATGGCCAGTCCACAATTCCGCATGATCATAGTCATTCTACAGTTCCACATGGTCAAAGACATTTGACAATTCCATTCTACAGTTCTTCCTGGTATTAGCGATTGTACTGTTGTACGTGGTCATTCTTTTTTGCCATTCTTCAGTTCCACGTGATCATACCCGGAATCAATGACGATGGTTCGCTTTCCGTCATCACATGTGCTGTAATCGTCACCAGGTTTGTTGCGCACGTGATCATATGACTTGATGGGTTTTCCGCTGTCCTTGGCCAGTGCCCGTTGAGAGCTAGAGTGGTCCCTGTTCAACATGTTGTAGTCATCCTCCACGCCGTTCCCATCCCTGCTGGCGGTCTGCTCCAACTGTCCGCCGTCTGGTGCTGCTTCCAGTATGAAATAGTTGCCAGTGCTGGCTTCCTGGTCGACTTTAGTAGGGGAATTGGGCGTGTCCGCAGCATTTGCAGAGGACGTGTTGACTTTGTTATAGGGGGCAGGAACCGTGGCCCCCCCACCTGAAGAACTGGAACCGTGTGCAATGGCTGAGGTTGCTGCGTCTCCATCACGTTTTCGTTGTATGCTGGGCACCATTTTCGCCAGGGAGTACCCGTTCGTGGCATCGGGTGTGACTTGTACCGTCTTCGTGCCTTCATTGCCGACAGTTCCTTCACCAGTCTGACCGAACGTCTTGCCTTTCTTCTGTACATTGGTATAGCTGTACTTTGTGCGTGGGTCAGGAAGGTTCCGAGGAGAGTTGATGTGATGATAGTCGTCGTTCACAGGCCCTGGTGGAAGAGCTGTGTCTGGAAAACCGTCAGCGATGATGCGGTGGTAGTCGTCTTCTTCAGGACTCTGAGGACCTTCGTCGATTGGGTCCTGGGCCAGATCGTAGGGGTTTACTTCCGTGCCATGGATGCTGGGCGTCTCCCCGTCAGCAATCGTTGAATAATCGCCGTCTTCTTGCGGAGCAGAAGGAGCGAAGCGTGAGGCATGGTTGCTCGTGTAGTCGTTCCTGCTTTTTGAGAGGACTGCTGGGTTTTCGTCTGGAAGGAAGAAAAAAATGGATTAACAGCGTGTTGAATTTCATAATTCTAAATCACACACACACACACACACACACACACACACACACACACACACACACACACACACACACACACACACACACACACACACACTTCTAACAGAAATACAGCCAAGGCTGGCGAAATTTGCTCATGAATGTTTCTCATGTTTATGTTTCATTGTGTCTTATAAACTTTAAGGTTTTATGACAATAAAAAGTATTCTTTTCTATTGTATTCTATTCACACACACACACACACACACACACACACACACACACACACACACACACATATATATATATATATATATATATATATATATATATATATATATATATATATATATATATATATATATATATATATATAATACACGAAATCTTATACACACATGCGTGCACGTAGAAAAACTCGGTGCACGTGCGCATAGTGAAAATTGAGACAGCAAATTAGCTACACACCCAGTGAAAATAAGACAGTGCATTAGTACTGCATAATGAAGAACAGTATATCAACTCAGAAGCAAAGTGAAAAGAAAATTATATCAGACCAAAACAAAGTGAAAATAATATAATAAAACAGCCTTAGCCAAAGCAAAGTGACAATAAGTACATCACCATACACAGCGTGTAAATAAGACAGTACCTCAGACATATGCACAGAGTAAATAGACCGCATCAACCATATGCACAGAGAATAAGACAGGACACCAGCCATACAGACAGTGAAAATAGGACAGTACATCAATTACACACACAGTGAAAATAGGACAGTGCATCAATCACACACACAGTGAAAATAAGACAGTACATCAATTACACACAGTGAAAATAAGACAGTACATCAATTACACACACAGTGAAAATAAGACAGTACATCAACCACACACAGTGAAAATAAGACAGTACATCAATTACACACAGTGAAAATAAGACAGTACATCAATTACACACAGTGAAAATAAGACAGTATATCAATTACACACACAGTGAAAATAAGACAGTACACCAATCACACACACAGTGAAAATATGACAGAACATCAATTACACACAGTGAAAATAAGACAGTACATCAACCACACACACAGTGAAAATAAGACAGTACATCAATTACACACAGTGAAAATAAGACAGTACATCAATTACACACAGTGAAAATAAGACAGTACATCAATCACACACAGTGAAAATAAGACAGTACATCAACCACACACACAGTGAAAATAAGACTACATCAATCACACACACAGTGAAAATAAGACTACATCAATCACACACAGTGAAAATAAGACAGTACATCAATTACACACAGTGAAAATAAGACAGTACATCAATCACACACAGTGAAAATAAGACAGTACATCAACCACACACAGTGAAAATAAGACAGTACATCAACCACACACACAGTGAAAATAGGACAGTACATCAATCACACACAGTGAAAATAGGACAGTACATCAATCACACACACAGTGAAAATAGGACAGTACATCAATTACACACAGTGAAAATATGACAGTACATCAATTACACCACAGTGAAAATAAGACAGAACATAAGTCGTTTTACAGCGTGACAGTAAGGCAACACGCTTATCAAACACACTGACGGATAGAGTCGATGCGACGAAGTTCACAATTGACTATGCGTATCAGATTTACTACCTGAGCATGCTGAGGTTTGAGTCAGGAATGACTCCAAGGTTCCTTGCTGATTTAGAAAACTGAACTGCGGCATCATCAACCACGATAGAGGCAGGAAAAGAAGTAGCTGTGGACATTCTTGCAGAGAAAATAATCATAGCTTCAGTTTTGTCATCATTCAACTTTTGTTTGTTGAATGTCACCCAGGATTTAACATCGAGAATACAATCCTGCATTAACAGAATCAGACTATGTACTTGTTTTTGTTCTGCAGACTTTTGTAGCCGAGTATCATCAACAAAAGAGTGTTGAAGAACAGAATGGCCAGAAATGACATCAGAAAGAGGAGCAGTGTACAGAACGAACAGACGGGGCCCAGGACAGAGCCTTGTGGCACACCATAGGAGATCAGGGCTGGATCAGACTTAAAGTTACTAACAGAGACTATCTGGAAGCGGTTAGATAGGTATGAAGAAAACGAACACAGAACTGTTGAGTGAATCCCAAAATCATGTTCAAGTCTGGAAAGGAGTATGCTGTTGTCCATTGTGTCAAACGCAGCCGACAGATCGAGCAAAGTTAACACAGATAGTTTACCTTCATCAACAGACAGAAACAGGTCATTAACTACTTTCAACAAAGTAGTTTCAGTACATTGTGCACATAATGCAGTACCTACCTGTCTTTCTGCCCAATGTTGTGGTAATTCTCTTGTCTTTATTTCTGGAATGAAATTCAAAAATCATGTTTTCATAGTCAGTAAGTCACAGATTAATTAGTTCTAAAATTAGTTTGAATAATATCATGAATATTTTTCCAGTAAAACCATCGTGCTGAAATGGAAAGATTGTAATGGAACAACAATCTGATTATAGGATTTTTAACGGATATCCTTCATCCAAATGATTATTTTTTAGATAACTCGAGGCATGGAACCATTAGTGTTTTGCATTCCGCTGAAGGCCTTTCACAACTTAAATTCGCCTAAGATGATGTTTTGTCGGAAAACAACAACAATCAAGAAAACAAATCAGTAATTATATGCGCATAAACTGGATCATTTTAATTTTATACTCACATGTTCTCCACAGTACACTATTCATAAAACTCAGCTCCTCGTCTTCAACTGAAATGCCCTAAGAATGACCATATTCGGCCTCTTCTGAAACAACTCCACTGGTTGCCGATGAAGTGGATTAGTGTAATTCCCTGCTTGCTGGTTCTCCACAGTACACTATAAACTGCAGAAAGTCCAAAAAACTCAGCTGCTCGTCCTATACCGAAACGCCCTAAGAATGATCATACTCGGCCTCTTCTGAAACAACTCCATTGGTTGCCGATACAGTCAAGGATTGAATACAAACTCTCCATACATTGCTTTCACGCTTTCTCTGGTTCTTCTGCTACCTTTCGATTAGATCATCCTCATTGTTTACTTTCCAACATCATCAGACGGTCGCATTTTCCAGATTCCTTCTGTTATGATTCAAGTCCTTCGGTCAAAGATCCTTCGCATTCACCGCCCCCGTCTAGTGGAGCTCCTTACTATATGAATTAAGACACTTACAGTCTATTTCCAGCTTCAAAACTGCCCATAATTGATCTCCTGATGCCTTCGACAGTCTGTTTCTGTTTTCAGTGTGTGTTGTTGAGGTGTAGGGAAGAGCGGAGGGAGGGAGACATACACTGATTTTTCGGTGTCATGGTACGGGTTTGCGTTGTTTAGGGGTTGGTTTTGGACGTTCAATTGGTTATTGGGTGTTTACAATGGTCACTGAGTTTAATATGAACCATTGTAATTGTAAAGCGCTTTGTTTTTTTTTTTTTAATTCGCTTATTGGTGTCTGGTTGCCGTTTTTTTCCATGTCAGTGATGTTACTGACAGTGGGGCAGAACACAAACATTTCTATCTTCCAGCCTGGCTTTCAGCACCAGGACTTAGTAAACTGGTCTCATGTCATTAGCGTCCAACAACATTTATTTATTCATTCATTTATTGTTCATCAACATGCGATGTGTGTGTGTGTGTGTGTGTGTGTGTGTGTGTGTGTGTGTGTGTGTGTGTGTGTGTGTGTGTGTGTGTGTGTGTGTGTGTACGTATCAAAATGTGTCACATATTATTTTAATAACTACTACCAGTTTATAATTACAGCTACGAACACCACGATATTTCCATTATTACCTTTACAACTACAATTATCACCGATACCATCTCTACTACCACAACTACAAACATTTACTTTTTCTGTTGTCGACGTCTGCGCAGAACGACGATAACGACGATGACAGCCACGGCGATAAAGATAACGGCTACAGCCACACCCCCGCCGATCGCTCCAGCGTTGGAACCTCCTTGCTCGTCACGATCTACTGAGAGAAGCGAAAAATTCATTCAAAGAACAAAAGAAGGAAGGGAATGAAACTACGTGTGAATAAAGGGCTAACAGACAGCCAACAACGAAAAAATAATAATAAAATAAAACAGACATTTGAAAAAGCTTACATCTGCATATCAACACATAAAATTCGTCTGTATGTCAACATATGAAACTATCTCAAAGCAAACGGTAAAAACAGGGGCTGTTGTTCTCCATATTGACTTGGGTTTTGTTTTGTTTTTTTGGCTTGCATGACCTTTTTTTCCCCTTCAGATTATCTTTAGTGACCGTTGGGACTGTTTGCTTTCTTTTTTTTTCTTCTTTTTTCCTCGTTTTTTTTTCTGTTATTCATTATAATTTAGTGTTTATACATTGTTTACTTCTTCGTGTTTACTCCATTACCTACGACACGCACATACGAATCTTTGACAAGAGTATTTTAACCTGTTCATGTGTGTGCACGTAAAAAAGTATAATATGTAAACGGTAACCTAATCAGCAGGCATTATCAGGATACTCTTTGTGTGCCCTCGAACATTAAAACCCCTTGCCTATTGCGTCCGTCGTCGCTTTATTGGATTAACACATTCATTCCCAGCGTCTTAAGCAATATACTAGAAAGAGACTTTTATAGGTGCTTGAATTCAAGTCTAAAACCTCGTCAGTTGACTCTCTCAGACTTTGGTCCGATTCGCAGACCAATTCTGAGTTTAGCTCTCAGACTATTATCAAATTCATTACGGACCAAGTGTTGTTCTACTGTCAAGTGCATATACTTTAGTAACCTGACAATTGAGCATATAATTTTTCACTGTAGTTTGATGAAGCCTTTTGTACACGAAAGTGTGTCTTCACAAGTGACTGAGAACGTTGATGTTTTTGACTTTTTGCATTCAGTTTAATGACTTCTCTTTTACAAAGTCCTTTAAGTAATTTCCTGTAACTGTATTTAGAGTTGTTTTGTTGTTGTTGTTGTTGTTTTGTTTGTTTTTTTTTTCCTTCCAAATTTCACACACATTTTTACCCTCATTTGCCCAGTTTCTCCCAACCCTCCATTCATCCACATCTCCCACCCCTTCTAACCGATAATACTCAGATGTATTCATAAATACTTTAACAAAATGTCTTCAATCACCGATATGTGTGACGGGACATTAAACAAAATTCCTCCTCCTCCTCCTCCCAGCGTCTTTGGCTATATACTGACTTCCGGTGAGTGGTACAGCCTTCTGAATGAGTACGAACAATTGTTTTCTTTGTTTAATCGTTTGATTGTCTGTTTATCCGATTGCTTTTTTTTGCGTTCTGAGCTTAGCAGTAAGCGTGCTTTCTTCGGTCAAGAATTTGATTGTATGTAATGGAAAGGTGAGGAGGTGGGGGAAGTGTTTACGTTAGGAGGATGATTTGTGTGTGTGAGAGTGAGCGTGGATACAAGGTGAGAGAGAAGACATGCGTATAAAAAGCAAACCAACCAGACAAACACTATGATAATAACATATAATTGGTTTTAAATTTTGTCTACAAATGGTATTCGATGGGTTTTGCAAAAATGTTGTACAGTCTGGGAAGACGTAATATATTCAAATTATTTGTTTGGTTTGTTTTTTGTTTTTTTTAATTGAACACATGTGATTGTTTTGTGGTGCAATGTACAAAATAAACAAAGATAAAAGGTGCTGCATGCTTGAAAAAAAAAGTTAGAAAATAAGCAGCTATAGAAAGATTGTTCCACATGTGCTGAGTTTTACTTTTGAGGAACTTTTGGGTTGCGTAACAAGTTCTTTTTACTGCCCAATGTATCTATTAAAAAAAGAGTTGAATAGCCTCTCACAGCCATCGCGGCAGTACCCACTGTGTTAGGGCTCGACATATGAAAGCGGGACCCATGTCCTTCCGCCGTTTTCACATTCCACAAAACATGCCCAGCTGCTGATGAGAATGGAATTCTTCTTCTTCTTCTTCTTCTTCTTCTTCTTCTTCTTCTTCTTCTTCTTCTTCTTCCCAGCAGCAGCAGCAGTAGTAGTAGTAGTAGTAGTGGTAGTATAAGTAGTGGTAGAAGTAGTCGTAGTAGTAGTTGTTGTAGACGTAGTAGCAGTAGTAGTGTCTTTAGAAATGTTTCAACCATCTGTGTGTGTGTGTGTGTGTGTGTGTGTGTGTGTGTGTGTGTGTGTGTGTGTGTGTGTGTGTGTGTGTGTGTGTGTGTGTTTCTTTCTTTCTTTTTTCTTTCTTTCTTTCTTTCTTTCTCTCTTCTATTGTTCACTTTGAGAAGTTTATGGCTTCATTTATAGCTCTTCTTGTTCGTCTTCGTCTTCAGCGTTTTCAGGCCAATTTATAGAACATATCTACTCACCTGTGACCACGCGCACACACCCACACACCCACACACACACACACACACACACACACACACACACACACACACACGTGTATTCCATTCCATTCCATTCCATTCATTCTCCTGCCCGGGATGGGCGTAGAGGAGACATGAGGGACGATTCCGTAGTCAGACGACGCCATCCGGTTCTATCTTCTGCCTGTCGTATCAGCGTAGCGCTATCCATATTGGTCCATTCCTTGATGTTGTCCATCCAGCATTTGGCTTGCCTCCCTCTTCGCCTACCACCCTCTAGCGTTCCCTGTAGAACTGTCTTTTTCAGTGAATTGTGGCGTGTCACATGCCCGAACCATGACAGCTTCCTCCTTTTGACCATTGCTAAGAGTGGTTCCAGTGGACCCGCTAGCATAGTTATTTGGCTCTTGACAGTCATTGGTCTTTCTGTCCTTCCATGAGATTCCAAGCAGTCGTCTGAAGCATTTTGTCTCAAACGTCTGGACTTTCTTAGTAGTCTCTGCTGTTAAAGTCCAACTTTCACACCCATACAGCAGTATGGATAGCACCAGGGATCGGTACAGTTTGATCTTTGTTGGAAAGCTGATCTCTCTGCTCTTCCAAATCTTGCTGAGCTTAGCCATTGCTGATGTTGCGATCGCTATCCTAATCTTTATTTCAGTTGTTTAGCGACCGTCGTTTGTGAGGGTGGTGCCGAGATATTTGAAAGCATCCACGTCTTCAAGTTGTTGTCCGTTCATGAAGATTTGAGCTTGGGTGTTGGTTGAGCTGTTTACCAACACTTTGCTTTTCTCGGTGCTCACTTCCATTCCGTATGCACCTGCTCTTCCTTCTAGTCTCTTGGTGAGGTCTTGTAGTTCTTTGTTGCTGCCTCCTAGTAGATCTATGTCATCTGCGAATCTCAAGTTGTTGATGATTCTTCCTCCTATGGAGATGGTAGAGTGGAAGTCATGGAGGGTTTCGCGCATGATGTTTTCTAGGAAAAGGTTGAATAGTACTGGGGAGAGCAGGCAACCCTGACGGACACCGACTGTGGTCTTAAAGTATATTCCGATTTGGTTATATATACGTGCACACACATGTACACATGTACACACACACACACACACACACACACACACACACACACACACACACACACACACACACACACACAAACACACATAAGTATAGAGAATCCGCTCTGGTTTACTTGTGGAAGACATTTGTCCGGTCGTTGTGGCTGACGTGGAGGGGTCCTCCTGACAGTGTGGTGAAGATGATGCAGTTGCTGCTGTTGCTGAAGGCACAGGACTTGTACTGGCAGCTGCTGATGAGGATGGATTTTATTATCATTATCATTATCATTATCGTTATCATTATCATCGTCGTCATCATCGTCGTCGTCGTCATCGTCGTCGTCATTGTTGTTGTTGTCGTTATGATAGCAGCATCATCATCATTATTACTATCATCATCATCATCATTATTATTATTATTATTATTATTATTATTGTTGTTGTTGTTGTTGTTGTTATCATCATCACCATCATCATAATTATCATTATCATCACCTGTCATCATCTTTTCTTTGTTTTGTTTTTTTCTTCTTTTTTTCCCCCCTTGCACAGACGGTTATATTTCTCAACTTAGAAACATGCATCACAAAGGTTGGGATTTTTTTTTCTTACAAAAAACAGAAGAAAGAAACAAAGAAAACAAACAAAAACCAACAACAATAATAAAAGCATATCATTCAAGTAACACATTTCACATGGTTCATTACACTGAGGTACACTTTGTTTTAATTCAAAATAACAGAAATAAAATTATGTCATCATGTGTATTGACGCAAAAATACACACACACACACACACACACACACACACACACACACACACACATTCACACACATTTTCATATGAATATATGTACATATATATATATATATATATATATATATATATGTACACACACACACACACACACGCGCGCGCGCGCACGCACGCACGCACGCGCATACACACACATGTATATATATATATATATATATATATATATATATATATATAACCCATCATAAATGAAACTTTTGAGTCCATTTCATTTTTAGATCAAATTATGAGACCTGTTAGACAAGGAATAATAAAATACCACACCGTCATCATCATCATCATCATCATCATGAAAGAAATGACTTGAAATGAATCTTTTTTCAGTGGCATGCAAGTAGGATTATACCCTCTTCTTTGAATTGCTGGAGTGACAATCTCAATGTCTCCTGTAAAACATTATCTTAGCTGGTACAGTCATCTTCATCCGTAAAAGTATTGGTCACTGATTTATCTAAAAGACGCCTTGTCCCACAGTGCACTTAGAGGTTTCAAGAAAAGAAAAGAAAAATCTTTACCTCAATAATCACATTTGACAGATAAATGGCAGCGACAGGGGAAATAACTTTGATATCCTTAGGACTGCACTGAAACTAAGGCCTCATCAGCATCCGACTCATTTGCGAAGTACCGGAGAGATCAAGTGGTCAGTTTTAAAAGATGGACATCTCATCTCCGAGAGGGGCTCTGAGAATCATTTTGGAATATGTTTTGTGAATTAGAAAATTAAAGATTTTTTTTAAAGATGATCAGTCAGTTCAACATGTGACAGTCAAATGATGAAACTGATTAGAATGTTCCCATCTGTTGTACTTTGACAGGTCATGTAATTTCTGATATAACAACCATGAACTTTTACAAAAGCGAAACATGTTTTCGTGTGGAAATGACCATACCTGACGGTGTGCACGATCCTGGCTCTACAGAGACGTTGAAAACCTTTACAACTTCATTATTTCCTGCACCTCCTCCGTAGGCTCTGAATATGACCTGGAAATAAAAATACCGCAAAGTACTGAACGAATATCACATGGCACTGTGACCATTTCAATATTGTTAAAAATGTTAATAAAAATGTCACATTTACTGCGATGTCTTACGATAGCCTTTAATGTCTGTCTGTCTGTCTGTCTGTCTGTCTGTCTGTCTGTCTGTCTCTCTCTCTCTCTCTCTCTCTCTCTCTCTCTCTCACACACACACACACACACACACACACACACACACAATCACAATCACACACACACACACACACACACACACACACACACACACACACACACCATCTTTCTCATTATTATACACACATTCTGCTCACACACTTGGCGCACTGAAAAAAGAACCCATGGCAACAAAAGTGTTGTCCTCTGGCAAAATCATGTAAAACGAAATCCACTTTGATAGGTACACAAATATATCAGCATGCACTTCAGGCCTGACAAGCCTAGCAGATGTGGTGTAGCGTATATGGATTTGTCCGAACGCAGTGACGCCTCCTTGAATAAGTGAAACTGAAACTGCTCACATATTCCACGTATTTGCGAGCACACAAAAAACACGTATGCGCATGCATTCATATTCAAACATATGCACACACGTATTACGGACGCTCGAGTTCGCGAATCATTTCATATTGTCCGGGGAGCTTCGGGGATTGTATATTTATCCCTTTTTGCAGTCAGTCACAGCATCAAATATTCACATATGTACCTCCACGGTTTTACTTTCTTTTTTTTTTTAAAGCCTATGGACATACTTCGTACTGATATCTTCTAAACAGTATACGGGATTTAGTCATTCTACGTTTAGAGAATAACCGAACAAAATCTTATTTTGCTTATTCATTTCATTAGTGATTTTCTATTCCACTTTTCTTGTTCTTTCTCCTCTTCCTCCTCCTTCTTCTTCTGTGTGCGTGCATGTGCGTGTGCGTGTGCGTGTGTGTGTGTGTGTGTGTGTGTGTATTTCTACGCCCACCTGATGAGACCGACTCGTACATCTCTCTTCTGTTAAAAGTTTTTTTGCGAAACTGTGCGGTTTATTCAATTATTTTTTCGTATAATATTACTTCCAAATGTGAAATGACCATGGATATCATATAGTTGTGTGAAACGTGGTCGACATCAAGGGGTATGTGACTGGGTTTTGAAAACAGATTGTTCAAGATGTCAGCCGTCAGTTAATCTGCACTTATTGCCGCATTTATTTGTTCTATCATGCACTTTTGTTAACCTGTTTTAATGCCAGCTCAGGTCAGAAACATAAACAATTGCATAACATAAACTTTTGGTTTGATTTGATTTGATTTGATTTGATTTGGCCAGTGTTTAAAAGGAGGTTGTAGAAAAAAAAAATCACAGTAGGCCTAAACTACAGTGTGCGAATGACGCCTACTCACAGACCATCGTCATCATCATCATCATCTTCTTCTTCTTTTTCACAGAAACCTTCCACGTCAGCCGGTATCATTCCAATGGAAAAACTCATTGAAGATGCACTCAACAACGAAAGCTTTGGTTTTCGTGACACTCTGGAAGATTGTGTGTTTAACAAGATAAATAGTGCAAAGGGGAAGGGGAAGAAAGGTTGTAAAAAGTCCAGTGACGATTTTGACAATGACGCAATTGCTAATCGTGTCGCAGAGCTGCTCGTCCCGTTGTTGTCGTCATCGTTAAAAATTATTTTGGAACAAAGTCTAAAGAACATTTTATTAACTATTGTCGATGCTGTCACCAAACAGTTTAATCAAGACGTTGAGGTGTTGAAAAAGCAAAACCTCCTTCTTCAGTACAAAATAGACAAACAAGAACAATACAGCCGACGAGAGAACGTTAAAATCATCGGCATTCCAGAACAAGACAACGAGGACCTGGAGGAGGAAGTCAGTAAAGTCTTCCAGGCTGCGGGCTGTACCATCAAGCCCAGTGAAATAGCTGTTGTCCACAGGTCTGGCCAGAGGAAGACCAACAACCACAACTCCACTGTTTCCCGTGGCAACGCTCCCGCTGGCCGACCTGTGCTGGTGAAATTTGTGTCTCTGCGGACAAAGGCGACGCTGATGGAGAAGCGACGTGCCCTGAAAGAGACCCAGGAGTTCAAGAAAGTCTTCATCAACGACGACCTGACTCCTCTCCGCTCCAGACTGCTACACGTGGCAAAACGCAACGAGGCAGTTGACAGGGTGTGGACAACGCATGACGGTCGGATCCGCTGTGTCCTCAAGAAGACGCCGGGCCAAACCACAAACGCCAAGGTCGTCCTGATTGACAACCCTGATGACCTGTTCCACCTTGGTGTGGACAGTGTAGACTTTGAAGCTTTGGGTCTTCAGCATGTTGTGGGATAGGGGTGCGACGGAGGGCAATGCAGTTTTCTTTCAGAAAACGGTCAAAATTTGTTACCTGACAGTTTTGTTGATTGTTTAATTTCACGTGATTGTTGTTCTGCTTTACATGATTCTTCTGTGAACTATTCAAAAAGCTCAGCTGGTGAAAGACATAACATAAGCTTTGTATCACTCAATGTTTGTGGGTTGCGAAGTAGGTTAAAACATAGTGAATTTGTTACACACATTAGTCAGTTTGATGTTATCTTATTAACAGAAACAAAAACAGACAAGCAAGATCACTCATTCCTTGAAAAAATTTTCTATGAACTTGGGTATACAATACATGTTTACAGTCGAAAATGTTCATCGTACCAACGTTCAGGTGGTGTTGCTTTTGGATACAAAAAGAAATATTGTAATTATATTACCACTCTGCCAAACAAAGACAGCAACTCAACATGGTTCATGATAAAATCATCTTTAACGGGATATGATAAAGATGTGTGTGTTGGAGTGGTTTACATCCCTCCTGAAGGATCAGTGTATAGTAGCGTTGATATGTTTGATGATGTTGAAAACATGCTCTTTGATATACAAAGTAAATATGATTGTTATATTCTGTTAGCAGGTGACTTTAATGCTTATACAAAAAATTTGAAAGATTTTATTGATCAACATCAGAGTGACAGTAAAGGTCCATTCCATGATTTGATCAATGTTTTAGATGAGCAGTTATATCCAATTAAGTGTAGACATAATCAAGATAATCGTCGACCAAACAACTATGGGTATAGATTGATTGACTTGTGTAAATCGTCTTCATTGTATATTCTTAATGGAAGAGCAGGGAGAGATGATGGAATCGGAATGTTTACTAGTAATGGCTGTACTGTGGTTGACTACATGATTGGATCCCCCTTTTTGTTCACAAAAATAACAGATTTTACTATTTCCCCTTTTGATGCTTTATTATCTGATGTACACAGCCCGTTGATCTTGTCTCTGGCTACTGAGTGTCACATATTATACCATAAAAATCATACTGATACGGCTGTCATACCGTGTCATAAAAAATGTGCCACATCAAATTTAACAGGTCAGAATGAAATAATACGAAAATGGGAACACGAAAAGGCTGCTTCTTTTCAAGAAAATTTGTCTAACGCTGAGCTTACACACTTAAATGACGCAATCGATGCTGATGATATTGACGTCATAAATGATAAACTTGCAAACATTCTGATTCAGACGGCAAAATATACTCTCGGGACATATCAAATTCGTACTTCTAAGACAAAACACAGAGATAGTCGCAGCTGGTTTGATTCCACATGCAAACGAAGCCGATCAGAGTATTTTAAAGCTAAACACAGAGTAAAAAAAAGAAATTCTAGTAAAAATAGAGACACGCTCGAAAGAGTCAGCAAAAGTTACAAGTCCGTTTTAAAGAAAGCAGAAAAGACGTGAAGAAAAAAATGGCACAACGAAGTTTACACAAAAACAATTCAAGGGAACTATGGAACAGAATTAAAAAGAAAAAGAAAACATCTTGTCCCATAAACTTAGAAGACATGTTTCACCATTTCAGCAACCTTAACGTTAATGATAATGAACATATTGACAGTACAAC
>NC_134902.1:25772224-25777224 GCF_041734735.1 Babylonia areolata | reverse complement strand
ATTAAAAACGCTTTTGTTGAGACAACCCTCACTCCCCGCTGCCATTAAAAACGCCTTTATTGCTTCTGCAACAATAAAAGGTTGGAAGAGACAACCCTCACTCCCCGCTGCCATTAAAAACGCCTTTATTGCTTCTGCAACAATAGAAGGTTGGAAGAGACAACCTTCACTCCCCGCTGCCATTAAAAACGCCTTTATTGCTTCTGCAACAATAAAAGGTTGGAAGAGACAACCCTCACTCCCCGCTGCCATTAAAAACGCCTTTATTGCTTCTGCAACAATAGAAGGTTGGAAGAGACAACCCTCACTCCCCGCTGCCATTAAAAACGCCTTTATTGCTTCTGCAACAATAAAAGGTTGGAAGAGACAACCTTCACTCCCCGCTGCCATTAAAAACGCCTTTATTGCTTCTGCAACAATAAAAGGTTGGAAAAGACAACCTTCACTCCCCGCTGCCATTAAAAACGCCTTTATTGCTTCTGCAACAATAAAAGGTTGGAAGAGACAACCCTCACTCCCCGCTGCCATTAAAAACGCCTTTATTGCTTCTGCAACAATAAAAGGTTGGAAGAGACAACCCTCACTCCCCGCTGTTCCATTCAGTTACAGAAAAGCTCCAGTAACTTCTTAAGTTCTTTGCCCACTAACAATGGCTTTTTTTCTGAATAACTAAAGCTCCTGATTCTGCATAAGGACTTTCTGGAAAATATTTTGACTGAAAAGAAAAATGCTTCTGAAAAGAATTACAGAATCACTGCCTCTATTTCCCAAGACGTGTTATGCTTTCACAAGTAGAAAGTTTAGATATCAAAGCATATCGTTCTGGGCACTGCACTCCACCATCTTACAGGAAGCACTACACTTGTCAGCATACATATTGGAATCAGCCTGGCCACTGCATGATACGCATTTGTGTCCTTCAACTTGAAACTGCAGTCTGCTACAATGGGCTTTAAGTTAGGAACTTGCTGTCAAAAACCATCTCTCTCGTTTACGTGAATCTTCACTCCTGCGAAGACAATGTTGATTTGCAGGAGACAGGATTAGGATTTGGCACAAGACATTCAACACATAGAATTGCCATTCAACAAGTGGAAGAAACTCCGAAAAACTGGCCCCAAAACGCCTAACATTGAAACACCCACCTAGCCGTCAGTATCAGTATCCACAGCTACACCCATCTTTCACAAACGATAAGGTGAAGGATGTACTCAAATAGTCGCCACTCATGCCCCCATTCAACTTGCTGCATATGATACTGCCAGGTCCAGATTCATGTGGATTCTGACCAGATACACGCCTTCTGTGAGATACCCATTATATAATTGGCATATTGGGAGTGTCTCACTGAAACGAGTCTGGCCAGTGGACAGGAACAGTCACCAGCTGTTTGGTTCTTTCCATAGTCGACACTCAGGACAGACCGTATGCTTCTCCGTCTTTCCTGTGTGCTCTCTGATTCTCAACTGACAATACGATCAACTGAACTGCAGTCGGTTCATATCATGTACACAGTTATCCCGTGCTGCTATCAGCAATCTGATTACTACTAACATATGTCACACTAGCTGATTATATACAGCATGTTCCTCATCCTGTCACATACAGTATAACAGTGCAACACGTTCTGCAGGTGTCACTGAACGCAACAAGACAACTGGGTCAGGAGTATGCCTTTATCACGTTTGACTTTGTCGCTGCAAAGAAAGCACTGGTGGCCATTTCGCAAATGAACAGTCCCAGAAGAATGCAGTATGTCTTGGTGCGTTTCATTTCACTCGTTCTTTCCTTGGTGCTCTGGGAAAACTCAAGAGAGATGCAGGCTTTACAGACATCAACTTTCAGTCGGGCATCTGCACCAGGGGCTCCACTGAAGCCTCAGTGGCCAGGAAACACGACCATGCCACCAGAACCCACGTCAGTGTTGGAAGCTCTAAAGAGACCTCCAGTTTTTCAAAGATTCACCAAGTGCAAAGGACTCTCCGAGGACGCAAATGAGTATCTTTGACTCCCCAAAAATGTTACCCCAAAACAACAAAAGTATACTATTCCTATGCAAAGTCTACGAAAGCTGGCAAGAAAGGAAAGACGGTACAGTTTGATAGTGCACATGAACAACTCAGTGATCTTCTCTATAACTCGAGAGGGATGATTCCATTTTTACATTTAACTCCAAACCGTCTGCTATTTGTGGTGGCCACACCTTTCGCAGCTGCGTAAGAGGTGAGTTGGTCATTTTTTCTCTTTGTTTTGTTTTTTAATAGATTCTTGAACCGCAAATGACGTCATGTGAGACAAGCCAATTATAGACAGGTGATTATTAACAGAAAAACTGAGCAAAGAACAAAGCAGATATTGTGAAGAATCCCCCTGATAATGTACGTGGGGTGAATGGACACATGAATCATTGTTGATGGTGTTTTGTTTGCCAAATTAAACGTTGTTGTAAACTGCAGTTACGCGATTCTTGAAATTGTGGAGTTTGAGTCAGTAATATAACGTTTTTGGCGCTTGGGTACATTTTAGCAGGTCATTCTTGACAGCAGAAGGCTTAGTATTATAATATGAAGCTCTAAAATCCAAATCTTAGTCAAACAGAACACTTCTCTAATAAAAACGAACTATTTTTGTTGATCCCTTAATTTCGCGACAGTAAAAAATACAAATTTAAAAATAAAACAAAAAACGGTACATACCCTGGTATATTCACCCTGTAATTCATTTCTGGCGGACAGGTAATTTTAGATAGCAAATTGATAAACTTTCGGGAAAACATTAAGCAAATCAACCCCTCCCCCATCCCTCCCCCACCCGCTGGGGTAAGTGGGCGGTGGTTATGGTCACCTGCAGGACTAGCAGTGGTGCTGTCACTTGAGCACTTTCCTGGCCTGAAAACACACACACACACACACACACACACACACACACACCACGCACACATACGCACACACACACACACACACACACACACACACACACACACACACACAATCTGAGTTGGGTTTGTTTGTTTTTTTGTTTCTTTCTTTCTTTCTTTCAAGCTAATGTGCATACACTTATTTGGAAGCTTTGCCTAGAAGTTACCTAGTTTCCACCACAGTGGATATCAAATGTATATGGAGTGCGTCTAAGATGTTAACATCCTTGCTTTTCACATATACCTTTGACATGCTTCTTGACAACATTTTTTTCCCAGAAGTTCAAGCGAGTCTGCTTTAAGAAAAAAAAAGAAGAAAAAAACGAAAAGAATAAACACATGTTTATCTTCTAGAAAACTTTCTTAGAGAATGTAAAATAATATCTTTAAGAATACCTCAATAGTATAAAATGGCAGTCAACCACAACAACAACAAAAATGAAAACAAGAGAGGCAAGGCCTTCAAGACTTACTTGTGATACACACATTATCCAGTGAAATAATAAGTTAAATTGTGTTATGTATTCGATGAAACTTCTTATGCTACTTTTTCTTCCTTGGTTCAAATCTAGACCGCACTACTCGTAATACTCATTTACAGTCTTGGTGAGATATACATGATAAATGTATGTCATGGTAGGAACGGTGGCATCAACCATATTTTGATACCTTATAGATGGCCACAAATGCAACATTTTCGGTACACAATGAGAGTTAGCGTTCTCAAATTTAACACACAGAAATGGAATATGAAAACAAGCTCCGAGAGGCTTTTCACAGTATTATTATGTTGAATGGGGCACACAGCTTGGTTATCAAACTGAGGTAAATACGGTAACTACAACGGTAGATAAAATGACGCAGGTATGTAAAATTTACCCTGAATACTTCACAATATGCACTCACACCTCCACGTGCGCATGAACACACTCAAATCCCTGTGACCTACCCCCTCTACACACACACACACACACACACACACACACACACACACACAAACACACACACACACACACACACACACACACATTAGCATTATGCTTACAGGGTGCGGGGGTAGTGATGAATGAGAATAATGCGTAATGGTACGATGAGCTAACTTACTCTGGTAATTTACACTTCTCTCTACAAAAACACAGATGATACAACGCCACGAACAGAAAAGCTCTGGTTTTTAGTCGTGCTTTCATGGCTCTGTTCACTGTCAGATCTGCAACAACAAAAATATAGAAAAATAAGTATGTATATATATATATATATATATATATATATATATATATATATATATATATATATATATATATATGCGCGCCCGCACATACAGACACGTACTATCTCTACTCATGTACATAAGATAAGATAAGAATAACTTTATTATCTCCAACTGGAGAAATTTGGTCAGGTGCATTATCACAACATAGACAAGTAAACAACATGGGGACCATAACTGTAAAAGCCAACAACAGCCCCTAAAAATATTACGAAAATACAAATGTAAAAAATATCACATACATCGTTTCATACATACATCCACACACTGCAGGTAATAGCTAGTATTCTTAATGTAAAAACAGAAAGAATTTTTTTTTAAAAAACATTGTTTGAATATAATTATAAACATAGCCTACTATTCTGCACATTGATTATAATAGACAGATAAGATAAGAATAAAGATGAATTGCGGAAAACCACAACCAGATAAACAGCACACACCCGTACCCCCCCCCCACCCCCCCACCCCGTCTCCCCACCTACCCACCCCACACACGCGAATAACTTGATTAAACAAGAGTAATAAACATATGTTCTCAAATAAAAGCATTTCACATATTCGCTTTTAAAAACATTGCACACGTACACACACACACACACACACACACACACACACACACACACACACACACACACACACATCCTCTCCACAACCTAAAACACATTGACACAGTTTTTACATGTATACATATACATACGCACAGCAGGGGGTAACATGACCTCTCAAGATAGCAGTGACTGTTAAAGATATGAGCATTCCCTTCCTTCTTCAACGTTTATAGCCTGGTATAATCGAAACCCGAAATGTTTC
>NC_134902.1:25749724-25764724 GCF_041734735.1 Babylonia areolata | reverse complement strand
TGTACCTTACTGTGACCTCTTGGCAGGTTTTTACCACCTGACTGCTATTGTGTGGCCATTGCTGACCACTGCTGAACATTAACCAAAGGAATTTGGATTGCGTTATTTTGTCACGTATGTGTGTTATGATGTCTTGGTAGGTTTTTGATCCATACCTGACCATTGCTGATAAACAATTCAGTTCAGTTCAATTACTCAAAGAGGCATGACAGCTTTCGGACAAATCCATATACGTTAAAACCACATCTGCTAAGCAGATACATGACCAGCAGGTGATCAACAACTGACAGTGTTCAAACTGCGTTAGTTTTTGACGGTTATGTTTTATGATTTTATGCTTTTGACAGGATTTGATCATGGCCATTAACTAATCACGACTGACTACTGCTGACCAAAACAGACTACAAAGTGCCCATGTAGATAGGTTAGTAGCAACCCGAAAATGTCCCTTCACGTTGGTGCATCATTACGACGATGGCAGGTTTTTGACCGCTAATTTAAGACTGCTGACCTTTATTGACTAACATGTAACTGTTCAGAGTGCTTTTTATTTTGTTACGGTCATGCACGTAGAAACCCACTCGTGTACATACGAGTGAGAACGTAGGAGTTGCAGCCCACGAACAAAGAAGAAGAAGAAGATCAAAATGACATTGTCGCTGTGCACTTTTCCTCCTCTTCTCACCATCTCTCTCTCTCTCTCTCTCTCTCTCTCTCTCTCTCTCTCTCTCACACACACACACACACACACACACACACACACACACACACACACACACACACGCACGCACGCACGCACGCACGCACGCACGCACGCGATCAGTCCACAGAAGGGAAGGCGAAAATGAGTCGCTAACAACGAACAACTCATTATCATGTTCCACTGTTCATCATTCACCGGATAGGGAGTTTGGAGGTGGGAATAAGGAGGGAGACGTTGTGGGCGTGTTCACGTTGTATGGACAATGCACAACCCGTATTCAAAGAGAAACAAAGAAAGAATGACCATAAATAAAGAAATGAATAAATAGATAAATAAATCAAATGAAAGAAAAAAAGACTGGCTTAGTGCTTTTCCTGGTGCCAAAATGATCAGAAGTTGTAGAAAATGATTGTGATTTATAAGCTAGCTTTTCCTTTCGTTTCGTTTGTGTGTGTTTGTGTGTGTATGTGTTTTAATGAGCTCCTTCTTTGTTTCTTTGTGTATTGTAACAGAGAAGATTTGTATTTACATATATTTCATCAGGATGTTTTAATGGGTGTTTAATAATGGCCTAGAGGTAACGCGTCCGTCTAGGAATCGAGAGAATCTGAGTGCACTGGTTCGAATCACTGCACAGTCGCCAGTGTTTTCTCCCCCGCCCCCCCCCCCCCCCCCCCCTACTAGACCTTCAGTGGTGGTCTGGACGCTAGTCATTCGGACGGGACGATAAACCGAGGTCCCCTGTGCATGAATTTAGCGCACATAAAAGAACCCGCGGCAACAAAAGGGTTATCCCTGGGAAAAAATCTGTAGGAAAATCCACTTCGATAGGAAAACAAATAAAACTGCAGGCTGAAAAAAATATACAACAAAAAAATGGGTGGCGCTCTTAGTGTAGCGACTCGCTGTCTCTGGGGAGAGAGCAGCCCGAATTTCACACAGAGAAATATATTGCGACAAAAATTAATAATACAATACAAAATGGAGTTGGGAGGGTTTTGTTACATAATCATTTTCCTTTGAGAATACTTGTCTGTAGTTTAATCTTAATGGTTCTAAAATTTTAACGTTGTTCTGATATTTTTTTTCTGAAATTATATTTAGGTTTTACCAACAACAGCAGCGAATCTGCTAAGATATCTCTCTTTATATCTACATGTATGTGTGTGTGTGTGCGCATAATTGATATGGTGTGTGTGTGCGTGTGTATGCGTGTGTGTGTGTGTGTGTGTGTGCGCGCTTATCAACGTTCTTTGCAACCCCTCCCACACCCCCACACCCCCACCCCTCCCCCTTCAGCCCTCTGTATTTTAGAAAATAAATAAAAGAAAAAACCGAAAGAAAAGCTAAACTATGAAAGGACAGTGACCTCAAAACTGCGTTGCTACTACGATTAGCCTGGTTTTGCTTACGATGACTGTGCAAGGACTAATTATTACCATGATCATCCATTCCTTCTGGTACGAGGTGCGGTAACAGCGTCACTAACGCCCGCCCGTTCGTTAAGCATCAAATTAATTGGAAGGATCTCGTTTGCTGAGTCAAACTGACGTAGCCATGAGCGCTTACGCGTCACGCGAGCTGAAAGCAGTTTAGTTGATATTATGTCATCATGGCTGATTAAAGTAGGAAAGTATATGAAGGCCTAACACGTACGTAATGTTGGTGGAGATTTGAGGAGATTTCCGAGGGTGGTGATCTGAATGAAGTGACAGGGCTGACGACCTCAGCACAGCCCACAGTTGTTTGTCTTACGGAGCTTAGTGTTAAAGATAATATGTCACGAACTGTGTTGTTTTGCTTGGATTTTCTTCTTTCTTTCTAATGGCAGAGTTTTGTGATTGATTCCTTTATATTATTCTTACTACTACTACCACTACTACTACTACTACTACTACTACTACTACTATTGTTATTATCATCATGTGGAGTGATGGCCTAGAGGTAACGCGTCCGCCTAGGAAGCGAGAGAATCTGTGGGCGCTGGTTCGAATCACGGCACAGCCCCCGAAATTTTCTCCCCCTCCACTAGACCTTGAGTGGTGGTCTGGACGCTAGTCATTCGGATGAGACGATAAACCGAGGTCCCGTGTGCAGCATGCACTTAGCGCACGTAAAAGAACCCACGGCAACAAAAGGGTTGTTCCTGGCAAAATTCTGTAGAAAAATCCACTTCAATAGGAAAAACAAATAAAACTGCACACAGGAAAAAATACAACAAAAAAAAAGAAAAAAAAGGGTGGCGCTGTAGTATGGCGACGCGCTCTCCCTGGGGAGAGCAGCCCGAATTTCACACAGAGAAATCTGTTGTGATAAAAAGAAATACAAATACAAACAAATACAAATGTTGGCCTATCCTAATATGGCCCTGTGCGGTCAGCGTGACTGTGAACAATAATGTCGAATGCCCTGCTCTCATAGTCTCGATTTCACCTTCACGTCCATGCATGTAGCGAATCCCTCGCCAAAGTCCTAGGTACCGACAGATTCACGGGTGTGATGTGGGCGTGGGGAAGGAGGGGGCGTGGGGGGGAGGGTTGTATAGTTGAAAGGACATGGTGGCGTTCTTCACTTTTTAGGGGGCGTGAAAGTCTCTGTGTGTGTGTGGAGGGGGGGGGGAGCACCGGGGGGGGGGGGGGGGGCGGGGGGGGGGAGCTCATTTACCTAGTCTGGCTATGCGACTAATCCATTATTTTATCACCCGTGGGAGGTTTAGCAGGTGGTGTGTCGCGGGTGTGCTGGATCTCCAAACAGTCTGTTCAAACTACAATCGAGGTGACGCAGCGGTAGTGCAGGGTATCCTTTGGTGTGTGCCCTCCTGGAGAGCAGTTATAACCCCCTGTGCAGTGCTGATACTGCAGCAGCAGCAGACGAACCTGGCTGTGGTTGTGTGTGGGAGGCATTAATGCACGATATCCTCTGGTGTGCGGCTGCCTGAAGAATCAACAGCAGTGCAGGGTATCCTCTGGTGTGTGGCCTTCTGCAGATCTAACAGCAGTGCAAGATATCCTCTAGTGTGTGGCCTCCTGGAACAGTACCGACAGTGCAGGGTAACCTCTGCTGTGTGGCCTCCTGGAGAAGTAACGGCAGCGCAGTATATCCTCTCATTGTGTAGTCTCCTGGCAGTGCAGGATATCCTCTGGTGTGTGGGGACTCCTGGAGAATTAACGACAGTGCAGGGTAACCTCTGATGTGTGGCCTGCCGCCTTAGCATTGGTATCTTCCTTGTGAACCGCTGACGCTGAATATGCACTAGTGAAACCTGGGCGAGACTGTGTATGGGAGGCATGAGTGCACGATATCCTGTGGTGATGTGGCCTCCTGGAGAAGTAACGACAGTGCTGGGTATCCTCTGGTGTGTGGCCTCCTGACGCTGTAACATCGATAGATAGCTTCCTGGTGGACTGCTGGCTCTAATAGTGCAACACACGTACCTGGGTGTGGTCTTGGTATCGGATTACTCGGGAAGATGTGGCGTGATGGTTATTTGCAACTGGAATGGTGAAGTTAGTGCGACAGAAAATAAGATCTGGAAGTGATCATTATATATATATATATATATATATATATATATATATATATATATATATATATATATATATATATATATATATATAGTTAACAACGTGAGTAATCTAATCAAAACGTCCAGACGGTCTGATCGGAAACGTGATAGGTGGTTGATGATAATTTAAAAACAGAGTCAGAGAGAAAGAAATATAGAGGTGATATATAATCAAAGTTAATTTCAAAGCTCACCTGCATTAAGCGTGTACATGTAACTCGGAAAAATAAATCCACACGTATAAGTAGAATGACACGCGCGTGTGTCCGTTCTTGTATGTGTGTGTGTGTGTGTGTGTGTGTGTGTGTGTGTGTGTGTGTGTGTGTGTGTGTGTGTGTGTCTCTATCTATCTATCTATCTATCTATCTCGCTCGCTCGCTCTCTCGCTATAGTGTTAATGTGGATATGGATGTGTTTAATTCACACACACACACACACACACACACACACACACACACACACACACAAACACACACACACACACACACACACACACACACACTGACTGGGGGGAAAGGAACAATGGAAAGAACAGACTATACAAAGTTGTGAAAAATATAATAATGCAATTCTGCAAGATGAAACTAATGGTGAAAATGCAGACACATGTTTAATTCCAAACACTTTTTTTTTTATAAACATGAAGTATAGATAGATAGATAGATAGATAGATAGATAGATAGATAGATAGATAGATAGATAGATAGATAGATAGATAGATAGACAGAGATTGCTGACTGTGGGGTGGGGGCTAGGTGGGCGGGAATGAGAAGAAACATCACAAAAATATCACGGCTGGTTTCAGTCCCTGAGACTCGAAAGCCACGTGTGATTATCTAAACACTTAATTTTGTTTAAAAAATACAATAAAATAAAATTTAAAAAAACAAAACAAAAAAAACAGAAACCGTTTTTGTCTTTGACGGTTAAAAAAAATAGAATAAAGATACCGTCTCTGACGAAGAGATGCTAGTATTAAACAAAGCATTTCGAGGTTCCTTGATAACTAAACTATATACTGTCGTCGGACCTTGCTTGACAACCAGGGAATCACGGAATTTACTGAAGGAAGGTCGAAGTTACTCCATCACTCGATATTTCATACTGCTTTAGTATATCGTGACTCTCAGTGCTGCAGCCTTGGGGGCTAGTTCGCCTTTCCTTTGGGAACCATCCCAACACCGACTGTCCTAAAACCCTCTTGGCCGCCAAGAGAGTGGGGATGTAACTTGGGGCAAGACACTCTCCACTATAATCAAATTCTAGCCCAGATAGTCGGGAAAGCAGTTACCTCCTCAGCTATTCTGATGGTCATAGTCGGACACGACTGACAATCATATATATACTATATATATAGTATAGTGTAGTTTGTATGCAAATGAAAGGAAACAAATGATACATAGTCTGGAGGAAATAGTGAGTTCAAGTGACGGGCGCAATAGCCGAGTGGTTAAAGCGTTGGACTGTCGATCTGAGGGTCCCGGGTTCGAATCACGGTGAAGGCGCCTGGTGGGTAAAGGGTGGAGAATTTTACGATCTCCCAGGTCAACATATGTGCAGACCTGCTAGTGCCTGAACCCCCTTCGTGTGTATATGCAAGCAGGAGATCAAATACGCACGTTAAAGATCCTGTAATCCATGTCAGCGTTCGGTGGGTTATGGAAGCAAGAATATACCCAGCATGCACACCCCCGAAAACGGAGTATGGATGCCTACATGGCGGGGTAAAAACGGTCATACACGTAAAAGCCCACTCGTGTGCATACGAGTGAACGCAGAAGAAGTGAGTTCAAGAGTATGTACTGCACTAAGGGCTTGTTCGTGTGGACTCATACCAGCCGTCTCAAAACGTTGCATAGGATATGTTATGAGCTCGATGCATTATCGTACTGAATCTGCATATTCTAATCTCTGGAAACCAAAGCAAAACTTTGTCACTGTGAGTTTGTCCATGTTCATGTGCGAATACCTTTTCACATCATGTAAGATATACTTTTTTCAAAATATTTTCAACCGGTCACCGTTTTTTTAACACAGATATATATATATATATATATATATATATATATATATATATATATATATATATATATATATATCTTCCCGATGCCCAGTCAGTGAGTAACGTATTCATTTACGTTGTCTTCAACCAGCAAAGAACAGAGAGTATTACATTTTTAGTGTGAAGGTGACATTTATTAGTTTATCCGTATATCAAGATCGTTAGACATTCGCCTTTCATATTCCCCAGAAAGTCATTTAATGCAAATAAAAGTACTTCTTTTTTATTTTTTTTTTAGAAACGTTTCCATTTGACATGCCGCACAAACGAGTCCTGCAGCATACCGGACAATGGACTGAACAGTAGACTATCAATATTCAGAACACGTCAAAGACTTGAAGGTCCAAAGCCATTAAATATACGGCCATCAGAGCTGTGAACTCATAACCACTGTGTCTGGAGCTTGGCATAGGAAGGCGGGGCCCACTCCTCTCTTTCCGACATGTTTTAGCATTCCTCGGCGCTAAGTAAGGTATTTGTATTTGTATTTCTTTTTATCACAACAGATTTCTCTGTGTGAAATTCGGGCTGCTCTCCCCAGGGAGAGCGCGTCGCTACACTACAGCGCCATCCTTTTTTTTCTTCGTATTTTTTCCTGCGTGCATTTTGATTAGTTTTTCCTACCGAAGTGGATTTTTCTACAACATTTTGCCAGGAACAACCCTTTTTTTGCCGTGGGTTCTTTTACGTGCGCTAAGTGCATGCTGCACACGTGACCTCGGTTTATCGTCTCATCCGAATGACTAGCGTCCACACCACCACTCAAGGTCTAGTGGAGGGGGAGAAAATTATCGGCGGCCGAGCCGTGATTCGAACCAGCGCGCTCAGATTCTCTCGCTTCCTAGGCGGATGCGTTACCTCTAGGCCATCACTCCACATTCACACGTGGGTGGGGTGAGTTAAATCGGAATGAAGTGCCTTTCCCAAGGACACAATATCATTCTGAAATCGATGCATCGAACCCTTATTTAACTGGTGAACATTGGATCGAGAGTCTAACTCCTAACCAATTCTTCCGAGACACCTTCTAACACATAACGCCTTGAAACACGTAGTTTCCACAGAAAAACAACAACAATATATTTTTTTTTAAATCAAATCACGCCTGTCATACGAAAAGTAGTAAAGCTAATTTTTGTATATTATACAAAACGTTACCTGAAATATCAGTAAGCCTTTACAACTGCATCCGATTTGGTAGACTGCATCAGTTGCGCATGATTATGGTGTGAAACAGGGTGATGTCTTCAGCCCTATCCTATTGCCGTCGTTTTTGTTTGTTTTGTTTTGTTTTGTTTTATTTTTGTTTTACAGGAATGAACGTGCTTCAGAAGTTACACCAAATGGTAAGCACGGTTCACGGGTTCACTTTTGTTGTTGTTGTTGTTGTTGTTGTTGCAACGAGCTCTTTAGCTTGCTTGTGGCAGATGGTGTTGTTTTGCTGTCAGAAACACTGGTTGGCTTACGAATACAATTGGCAGAGGGAGTGACAGAAAAGAGAGAGAGGGGTGAGAAAGGTGTGTGTGGGGGAGAGAGAGAGAGAGAGAGAGAGAGAGAGAGAGAGAGAGAGAGAGATTCACAAACAGACAGGCAGAAAGACATAAGGAGACAAAGAGAACGCACAATTGAATGAAACAGGGGGAAAGACGTGAACACAGGTACCCCCGCACCCCTCCCCCCCTCCCCCCGCACCCCCAAAAGAAAAACAGCAACAACAAACAAAAACAAAACAAAACAACAACAACAACAACAAACAAACACGCCCCCCTTCCTTTGGGTAAAAAAAAAAAAGGGTGGGGGGGGGGGGGGACATCATCATGATATTAAGATTGGGAAGGGGAGGTAAAGAATGGGCTGTAGATGAAGGCAATAGGCAAACGAGAGGTGGAAAAGGAGGGGGGGCGGGGGGGGGGGGGGGGGGGGGGGGGGGGGGTTACAGGACGGAAAAAAAAAAGATGACTCTTCCTTCATTGCACACACACGCGCGAAACAGCAGTAATTTTCGGACCTCCTGTAAATTAATTAATTAATCGAAAGGACAGTGGCCGCAATGTTCTTGGAGGCAAAATGGGCAGCCACACGGGGCCGTAACCAGATCGGTCAGTCCGCTTGTCCATCAAGTGTCCAATAAATTCCTTCCTCGGGAAAACACAACTGGTCGTTTTCGATAATGGTTGGGATTGTTCTGATTGCTTGTTATATGTTGTTATGTTTGTTGACTTGCTTCTTGTTTTTGTTTTTTTGTTGTTGTTTTTTTTTGTTTTTTTTTTTGTTTGTTTGTTTTTGTTTTTGCCAAAATAGACAGAAAAGGGAATGAGTGAAACTTTAAAGCAACATAGAAGAAGAAAGATTTAAAAAAATTAATAAAAATAATAATAAAAAATAAAATTAAAAAAAAACCCGCCCCCCCCCCCCACCCCCCAACCCACCCACAAAAAAGTATATATAAAAAATAACCTTCATGTTGTCAGTGCGATTCTCTCTCTCTCTCTCTCTCTCTCTCTCTCTCTCTCTGTCACACATACACACACACACACACACACACACACACACACACACACACAACTTTACACTTCTTTTCAACCATAATGATTTAAGCTTCCATATGGTATTATTATTACCATTATGATTTTCATTATCTTTATTTTAATCATCATCATCATCATCATCATTAGTTGTAGTAGTAGCAGCAGTAGTAGTAGTAGTAGTAGTAGTTTTTGTTCGCATGCTTTACTTCCATTACCATTCTTATTCAACAAAAAGCCGACACCAAAAGTGGACGCAGGCAGAAAGAACAAGACGCCAAAAAAACAAAAAAAAAAAAAAAAAAAAGAAAGAAAAAAAGGTCACACTCAGGTTTTAGTCATACACATGAAGTGGAATTATCCGCCATCACTGCTTGTCTGTTCCTCTCACAAACCCCACCACCACCACACAGGTCTTTATAATTTTTGACTCACTTGTGCAAACAAAGTCAGTCTATGTTTTAACCCGGTGTTCGGTTGTCTGTGTGTGTCTGTGTGTGTCCGTGTGTCTGTGTGTCCGTAGTAAACTTTAACATTTGCTATTTTCTCTGCAAATACTTTGTCAGTTGACACCAAATTAGGCATGAAAATAGGAAAAATTCAGTTCTTTCCAGTCATCTTGTTTAAAACAATATTACACCTCTGGGATGGGCACAAAAAAATAAAAAAAGAAGCCTAATTAAATGCAAACTGCATTTACTGTTATATTTATGTTTTTGGTATTCTCTAAACATGGCACTTTGATCTGATATTCTGACCCAACAACAAGAGCAGTCATTATTATCATTTTTTGTTCAAACAGGAACTTCTTTTGCTAAGCATGGAATTTTTATTTATTTTGCAAACGTTTTGGTGCAGATAGTAAAAAAGGGAAATTACTCTGTAATTAATGCTAGGGGACTTAATTTATCACAAATGAGTCTTGAAGGCCTTGCCTCTCTAGTTTTTTTATATAGCGCTGTAATACAAGCATTAGCAAGCTCTAAGCGCTTTACAATCCAATACCTAAAGTGAAACAAGAAAGCATATAAAAAGTAGCAGAAACATAAAACAGAATCATTAATATTATAAAAAACACAATGCATAAAACTCACAAAGTATAACATACTATCAATACTATAACTGTTACACTCCAACACTCACACTAACACACTTCGCACAGACATACACATGATTAAACGGCTGAAATGACAGCAATTTTCACTTAAAGTACATACATGTAAAAAAAAAAAAAAAAGAACATAACTGTAATCTGCACGCCACAGATTTTGTAAAAAAGGGCTTTGAATATAAATCACGGGAAACACGCACCACTTTCTCTCTCTCTCTCTCTCTCTCTCTCTGCACCCTGTCATCTTTCAAAGGACAACACGCTCACGACGCTTGTGCTGCACGTGCTAAACCTGTTCACTCCCCCCCACACCTCTCCACTCCCCTCCCCGCCCACCCCGGCCCCCCCCCCACCCCCACCCCACCCCACCCGCACGCGCCGCGCACAAGCGCACGAAACGCACTGCGACAACGGAAAGGCACAGCACCAATAGAAAAAGAGTGGGGGATGGGGAGGGGGAGTGGGGGCAGTGTGAGGGGGGGAGGTGAACTGACACAGCAGTGCCATTGACCAGCGAAAAAAGAAGAGAGAGAGAGAGAGAGAGAGAGAAGAAACCTGCAGACTATTTAAACACGGTGGCATCACAAGTTAGTTGCTGTCCCTTCGTCGGGTGGTTTTTGGAAAGGTTTCTGTGGAGAATAATTCTAATAATTCTCCCTTACAAAAGTTTCGCTGCTGGTAGATAGTTAAACGAAGAAAGCAGCAGAAGAAGAAGAAGAAGAAAACAGAATTGCGGGAAAACTTTACACTCGCCTTGATCAGACAACAAGTAGAAATTCGAGTTTTGTAAACCAACAATAACAACTTGCGCCAAGACCAGAAAGAACAACAAAGACAGCAGCGGCGGCAACAACAACAGCAGCAGCAACAACAACAGCGATAACAACTACTACAACAACTTCTATTGTTTAAGCAGGCTTCGATACTTAGATCGGACCAACGCAACCTCGCCCGCCCAAAGTATTCGAAACTGACAGGACTTGGCGTTCTTCAGTGTTAGGAAGTGTCATCATGCCTTCGTTTCTTCACAGTGAGTCATATATGAGAACAGTGTAAATGTTTGTTTTTGTTTGTTTGTCTGTTTGTTTGTGGTTGTTGTTGTTTTTTGTTGGTATTGTTTTGTTTGTTTGTTTGTATCACTACGGTGAATGTTTAAAAAAAAAATAGTATAGCTGGAGAGCTAGAGAGAGAAAAGGGGGAGAGAGAGAGAACAAGAACAATAATTATTGTTTTATTTGACAAAAGGCGTATGAGGCCCATCAGTCAAAGAAGGGGGGGGGAGGCGGGGGGACATATAAACAAAGTGAACGTGAACATGTAATATCAAATAAAATATTTAAGGGAGAATAATCCTAGATGCATTGACCCACATAATCAGTCGTGTTGAACATTATTGATTTTTAGTATGATAATTGCATTCGGAGGGAGAGAGAGAGAGAGAGGGAGAGAGAGGGGTTGGGGGGGGAGATACACACACATACATTGCACACCAAGACACACACTAACGCACTAATACACCTTAACCATTCAGCTTCTTAAACTGCAGCGTAGTCATAATTATGGATGTGTGTGTGTGTGTGTGTGTGTGTGTGTGTGTGTGTGTTGGAGGAGAGGGGGTCGGAGGAGGGTGATGTTTCGTGCTGGTGATGGTTGATTGGAAAGGAGGGGGGTGGGGGGGGGGGTATTTTGTGTAAATCAACCGCTGTATTTGAATCCCACAACGTACATACATATACATACAGACAGACAGAGAAACGGGACATTAACAGTGCTGGGCTGCCATGGCGAAAAAACAAACAAACAACAGCAACAACAACAAAAATCCAATGTCTTCCTATTGTCTTAACATGAGTATGTGTGTGGGTGGGTGGGTGTGTGTGTGTGGGGGGGGTTAGTATATCGTCAGCTATTGGGAATTATTTGACTAGTTTTAATCTCTTCTTATGCTGCGCATTATTTTATGCCAGTGTTTACAACGAGCCTGTGATTGAACAACTTAATTTCCATGTGGATTAATAAAGTGTGTTTGATTGATTTGATTGATATCTACTTCTTTCTTCTTCATATGATCTTCAACACTGGGGACCGATAGCCTTGTGGACAATTTTGAAGCATTGAAAAGCAGCGTTCTATGGAACCAGTTTTCATGACGCGAAGTTGTGATACCATAATTATCCATATGGCAATTCTAGGCCATGTTTTTGCTTCGTTTTCTCCTCTTTTCGTATTTGTTTCCCATTTCAAATCGTTGGAAATTATCAGCCCGAGAAATTCAAATTCACTGATGATCTCTACTTGCTTGTCTTTAATGACATGTGGTGAGGGGTCAGCTCTGGTCTTCCTGAAATCTAAAATTATTTCGATGATCTTTTGTTTTTGAAACGTTGAGTTCTAAGTTGCTTTTATCACACCAGCTGACAAGTTCTAGTACTTCTTCCCTATATTTTGACTCATCACTGTTCGTAATCAGCCCTTTTAGAGTAGTATCGTCGGCAAACTTGACCATGGTGTTTCATTCAATTTGAGTTGCAGAGTCATGTGTAAATAGCGGGTAAAACAGCGGGGATAGAACACATCCCTTTTCAAACAACAACACATAACATATAAACGTAAAAACAATAGTATATGTAAAATGTATATGGATCTCATCATTCGCTCAATCTTTCTTTGAGGAACTGAATTCAAGAAGTGTAAAAGAAGAAACCGAAACAATCTGTTGGTTTGATAGACATTGATGTCATACACTGTCTTCAGGACGTCAGTTGATGTATAATAGACACTCGGCTGGTTAGCTTAGCATTGGAAAGGTTTAACGAGGTTGCAAAGAAAACAAATACAGGTGAAGTGTATGAAGCAGACTACTAATATAATCAGTATCAGTATCAGTAGCTCAATGAGGCGTCACTGCGTTCGGTCAAATCCATATACGCTACACCACATCTGCCAAGCAGATGCCTGACCAGCAGCGTAACCCAACGCGCTTAGTCAGGCCTTGAGAAAAAAATCAAGAAAGAAAAAAAAAAAAAAAGAAAAAAAATAATGAAAAAAAAGAAAATAAATAAATAAATAATAAAAAAATTTTAAATTTTTAAAAAAGTTTAAAATAACAAAAATTTATTTTAAAAAAAACGAATAATAAATAAATAGATAAATAAAAATAAAATAAAAATAAAATAGAATAAAATATGCTAATATAAATGTAAAACTCTAGGCATTCAAAACAAAAGTTACGAAACTATAGAAAATATAGACACATTTTAGATAAAGATGACATCTTTTTTCTTTTTTTTTATCCAACTGCCAAGAGGGAATATAAAAGACTTAATCAAAAGGAAGAAGAATTGTTGGAATGAAGCATTGGTAAAAAAAAAAAAAAAAAAAAAAAAAGCACAAATCACTGACACACGCTGTCTAAAACAGAAATGGTGGGTTAAAATCGCTCACACACGTCATGGCCAATCCGTCGTTGGAGAAGCGGTTTTTTTGACTCACTTGTGTAAACAAAGTGAGTATGTTTTAACCCGGTGTTGGTTGTCTGTGTGTCTGTGTGTCCGTGGTAAACTTTAACATTGCCATTTTCTCTGCAAATACTTCGTCAGTTGACACCAAATTTGGCATAAAAAATTAATAGAGAAAATTCAGTTCCTTCCAGTCATCTTGTTTAAAACAATATTGCACCTCTGGGATGGGCACAAAAAAAAATAAAAAAAGAAACCTTTTTTTTTCTTTATTTCTTTTAACCCGAAGCTTTATAATAACAAATACAGAACACATTTTAACGATTAATTTTTTTGTTAAGTGTGTCGTGAGTCTTGAAGGCCTTGCCTCTCTTGTTGTTGTTGTTGGTTTGTTTGCTTGGGTTTTGTTTTGTTTGTTTGTTTGTTGTTGTTTTTTTCATTATCAAAACCACAGCCCCATGAAAAAGGGACCCATTCTCGTGAAGTGAAGAAAGTCGCGCACTGATTTACACAATATATTAGTGGAGTGATGGCCTAGAGGTATTGCGTCCGCCTAGGAAGCGAGAGAATCTGAGGGCGATGGTTCGAATCACGGCTCAGCCGCCGATATTTTCTCTCCCCCCCCCCCCTCCACTAGAACTTGAGTGGTGGTCTGGACGCTAGTCATTCAGATGTAAAGATAAACCGAGGTCCTGTGTGCAGCATGCACTTAGCGCACGTAAAAGAACCCACGGCAACGAAAGGGTTGTTCCTGGCAAAATTCTGTAGAAAAATCCACTTTGATAGGAAAAACAAATAAAACTGCACGCAGGAAAAAATAAAAACAAAAAAACAGGGGTGGTGACGCTGTAGTGTAGCGACACGCTCTCCCTGGGGAGAGCAGCCCGAATTCCACACAGAGAAATCTGTTGTGATAAAGAGAAATACAAATACAAATATTCATGTTGTTACAACAAAAGGCATTTGCCCATTGAAATGGCGTGTACAGACAACAACAACAGCAACAACAACGACGACGACAACAGCAACAACAACAACAACAAAGTAACCTAGTTAACTCTCTCCATACGAACGGCGAAAGAGACGACATTAACAGCGTTTCATCCCAATTACCATCATCAAAATATTGCAAGCGGAACGCTCTTATACTGAAGAGGGGAATGTTGACAAAGAATACCACAGTTCTGACGACGGAAGCTAAAGGTGTGGTCATTCAGACACCCACTGGACATCCGAGCGGTCTGTGTAGAGGAGAAGAGAGGACTGGCCGTACTGAGTTAGTTAAATTAACACATACGTGCAACGGGAGTTGCAGCCGACGAACTGCGAAGGAGATTCTCATGGCACACCTCTTTATTTCGGGGAGGGTGCGGGCGGGAGTATAAATAACTTGTGCTATAAACTTCCTTTTCTTTATCATTATTATGTTCTGAATAAAGACAACTGGGGTGGGGGTGGGGAGGATTCTTCTGACATGATCTCGGTTGGGAAGGTAGGTGTGTGTGTGTATATATTCTGAATGTTGAAGACTTGGAATAAGATTTTCAAGACACACCCTGTTTCCTTTATTTCCATC
>NC_134902.1:25744724-25747224 GCF_041734735.1 Babylonia areolata | reverse complement strand
CTCTTGAAGATAATGATCCAGCCCCCCCCCCCCCAGCCCCCCCCCCACACACACCCCTCTCACCCCCAACGCTCTTCCACCCCCTTTCTCTCCCCCCACCCCCCTACCCATCCCTCTGCCTTTCTTCATCCCTTCGTCCTCTCTCTTTCTCCTTCCCCTCCATCTCTCAGTTAAGAAAAAAAAAACAAAAAAAAAACCTGGCGGGGCGATTTTATCGGGGAGGTTGCAGTGTGAATTGTCCCCGTTTGCACTCAATCTCAAGAATCTTCTTCTACTTCATTCGTGGGCTGTAACTCCCACGTTCACTCGTGTGTACACGAGTCGGCTTTTACGTGCATGACCGTTTTTACCCCACCATGAAGACAGCCATATTCCGTTTTCTGGGGGTGGCGGGGGGGCGGGGGGGGCGCATGCTGGGTATATTCTTGTTTCCATAACCCACCAAACGCTGACATGGATTACAGGGTATTTAATGTGCATATTTTGATTTTCTTCGTGCATATACGCACGAAGAGGGTTCAGGCACAAGCAGGTCTGCACAAATGTTGACCTGGGAGATCGGAAAAAATCTCCACCCTTTGCCCACCAGGCGCCGTTACCGAGATTCGAACCTGGGACCCTCAGGTTGAAAGTCCAACGCTTTAACCACTCGGCTATTGCGCCCGTCAATCCCAAGAATAATTTGGCAAAGGAGCACGAGCGGGAAAACAGCAAACAACTCCACACACACACACACACACACACACACACACACACACACACACACACACACACACACACACACACACACACACACACACACACACACACACACACACACACACTGACTGGGGGGGAAAGGAACAGTGAAAAAAAAAGACTATACAAAGTTGCGAACAATATGATAATGCAATTCTGCAAGATGAAATAAATGGTGAAAATGCAAACACATGTTTAATTCCAAACATTTTTTTTATATAAACATGCAGTATAGATAGATAGATGTGTGTGTGTGTGTGTGTGTGTGTGTAAGTGTGTGTGTGTATGTGTGTGTGTGTGTGTGTGTGTGTGTGTGTGTGTGTGTGTGCTTGCCTTGCTGCTTGGATACACACCGCCAGACAGAAACCGCCTCTCCATTCTTCCGCAAAAAAACAACAACGAACAAACACAGAACTCTTCATCTTTGATACTAGGAACTAGCGCGAATTACATGCCTTAGATACCAACCACCACCACCACCACCACCATTCCACCCCCTCTCCCCCAACCCCCCCCCACAACCCCTCCCCCCCCTCACCCACCCACCCCTTTGGCTATACAACTACGGGGAAGTAACTTGACCATCTCCTCGTCTTCCACTACACTGTTGCAGTGTCAGTTCTAGTTATTGGCTTCATTCACTGTGAGCATAGTCCCTGAGTCAGATGGACAAGTGGCGTTGTTCTTCCTTTTCTTCTGGGGGTTAGCTCCTGTGATGGAGGGATCTGGGGGTCTGGTGGCCTGGTGAATTAACGACCTTGACAGATCGTGTTGCTGTGCACGGTGGTGATAAAAAAAAAAGGAAGGGGGGGGGGGGGGGAGTGGGGCGGGGGGGCGGGGGGGGGGGGTGGCAAGGGGTTGGGGGGGCTATGGCTGATGCTCGGATGTACATGCGTCAGTGGTGGCTGTTTGTCTGAAGCACAGGTCTATTTTCTCTTCTTGTTTCATACTCTTATATCTTTTCTCTCTCTCTCCCTTCCCCCCGACAAAAAAAACAAAAACAAAAACAAAAAACAAAAGAAAACAAAAAAAGCAAGCGAATAAAGGTTACCACTATGTCGTTAATGTTGTTATTGTTATTGTTGTCACAAGGACAGATTGGAAGCCTGGGCGATACCTAAAATCTTTATCCTTGAGTAATAAAGTTTTTTAAATCTTGAATCTCTCCCTGTCTCTCTCTCTCTCTCTCCCTCTCTCTCTCTCTCTCTGTCTGTTTGCCTCTCTCTCTATGCATGTGTGTGTCTGTCTCTCACTCTCTGTCTCTCTCTGTCTGCCTCTCTGTCTATCTCTGTCTCTCTGTCTGTCTGCCTCTCTCTGTGTGTCTCTGTCTCTCTCCCTCTGTCTGTCTGTCTGTCTGTCTCTCCCTCTCTCTCTCACCCTCCCTCTCTCTCTCTCTGTCTCTCTCTCTCCGTCTCTCTCTCCCTGTCTGTCTGTCTCTCCCTCTCCCTCTCTCTCTCTGTTACGATATGGTAAACTTACGCATGCAAATCCCCCTCACCTATTCCCGTCTTTATCCTGAAGCGACAAAGAAGTATGTTCTGATTGTATGATCAAAAGAAAAAACACAAATGTGATTACCGATCTCTTTCTGTTGCCAACTCCGAAACCATTTTTCTTTTACGGTGGTAGCTTCGAGGGATAGGTTACAACATTTTCCGAGCAATTTTTTTTGCATTGCTATCTAGTCTTGGAAACGAATGATGAGCGCCCAGTGGCAGCCGTCAGTCGGCTCTACCCAGGTAAAGCAGCCTGGTTGTGCAAA
>NC_134902.1:25704724-25742224 GCF_041734735.1 Babylonia areolata | reverse complement strand
ACTAAAGTGTCGTAAAATATGTACAAAGTCTACACATTTTCACATGACGATGGCCAGAATATACATATGTAAGACTAAGTGACATAATGGAAAAAATATATATGTGTGTGTGTGTGTGTGTGTGTGTGTGTGTGCGTGTGTGTGTGTGTGTGTGTGTGTGTGTGTGTAAATTGACACAGGCGCCATCACAGTCTCAAATCACACAGGTAAAAAAAAAAAAAAAAAAAAAAACACAGCAAAACAGAGCACGTCACATTCACCATTGTCAAAAATAGTTTCAGTTTCAGTTTCAGTAGCTCAAGGAGGCGTCACCGCGTTCGGACAAATCCATATACGCTACACCACATCTGCCAAGCAGATGCCTGACCAGCAGCGTAACCCAACGCGCTTAGTCAGGCCTTACGGAAAAAAAAGGTGAATAAATAATAGATAAGCTTACACAAATAAATAAATAAATTAATTAATTAATAATAAATATAATGTAAAAAAAAAGGTGGTAGTAGTAGCAATAATAATAATAATAATAATAATAATAAATTAATAACAATAATAAATAAATAAGATAACAATGATGATAAATAAGCAAATAGATGTCAAACATGAAGACACACATTCACAAATACACCCACACATGCATAACAGATATGCACCGAACATGCAGTTTCACAGATATGAAAGCACAGTTAAATACATATAAACGTACATGAGCCAAATAGACACCAGGGAACCAGGTATCACGAAAAACGCACCAAAATCATCACAGATGCATACAGATCAACACAACGAGCGCTGTCCATAACAGAAGCGTATCGCTCAATATCATCAGATGTCTAACTCTTATCAGCATCCCTGCCTTTAGTGTTTTGACACTTCCGAAAATCAACAATGGGGTCAGCGTGCCCGATATGATAGTTGTTGTTGTTGTTTTTCTTAATTGACGGGTGCAATAGCCGAATGGTTAAAGCGCTGGACTTTCAATCTGAGGGTCCTGGGTTCGAATCTCAGTGCACCTGGTGGGTAAAGGGTGGAGATTTTTCCCGATCTCCCAGGTCAACAAATGTGCAGACCTGCTAGTGCCTGAACCCCCTTCGTGTGTATGCGCACGCAGAAGATCAAATACGCACGTTAAAGATCCTGTAATCCATGTCAGCGTTCGGTGGGTTATGGAAACAAGAATATACCCAGCATGCACACCCCCGAAAACGGAGTATGGCTGCCTACATGTGCGTCTGAAATCTGATTGAATGACACAGGAAACGAATGATGAGCGCCCAGTGGCAGCCGTCAGTCGGCTCTACCCAGGTAGGCAGCCTGTGGTGCAAATGTCCCCGTGTATGTAAAGCGCTTAGAGCTTGGTCTCTGACCGAGGATAGGCGCTATATAAGTATCCACATCAATCAATCATTCAATTTAGTTTTTGTAGTCGTTGGGGGTTTGTTGTTGTTTTTTGTTGGTTTTTTGTTGTTGTTGTTGTTGTTGTTTTTTCTTTTTTCTAATTTTCGTTTTCTTCAGTTGGCATTCACGTAAAGATCACTCTCTGCCTCTAAGTGATGGTGATGGCCTAGAGGTAACGCGTCCGCCTACGAAGCGAGAGAATCTGAGTGCGCTGGTTCGAATCACGGCTCAGCCGCCGATATTTTCTCCCCCTCCACTGGACCTTGAGTGGTAGTCTGGACGCTAGTGATTCAAATGGGACGATAAACCGAAGTCCCGTGTGCAGCATGCACTTATCGCACGTAAAAGAACCCGCGGCAACAAAAGGGTTGTCCCTGGCAAATTTATGTAGAAAAATCCACTCCGATGGAAAAAAAAAAAATAAATAAAACTGCCCGCAGGAAAAAATACCAAAAAAAGTGGGTGGCGCTGTAGTGTAGCGACGCGCTCTCCATGGGGAGAGCAGCCCGAATTTCACACAGAGAAATATGTTGTGATAAAAAGAAATAGAAATAGAAATACAAAATAATGTCGATTCTCATCTGCGTGTCTTTGTCTCCGTCTTTCTCTATCCCTCTGTCTTTCTGTTGTTTCCCTCTTTCTCCATCTCTCTTTAGCTTTCTTAAAGTTAACGCTTTTAAAAGTATCTTCGTTCAGAAACTAACAAACGAAGAAACAAAAACAAAACAAATCATGTACCATATATATCTGATGAAAATCTATGATTTGTATTGGACATACATGATTATCTTCAAAATTTTACTAACTATTGACGTGTTCATGGCCACTCTCTTTCTCTGTCCCCTCTCTCTCTCTCTCTCTCTCTCTCTCTGTCTCTGTCTGTCTGTCTCTGTCTCTCTCTCTCTCTCCTTTCTCTATCTGTCTTTCAGTGCGTCGTCCCAGCTCTCTCAATCCCACCCCCACCCCCCAAACCTTCGTTTCTTTCGGTTGTTTTTTTCCTGTGTCACTCTTACTGTCTGCCTCACCTCCCACCCCCAAATGTTTATTAGTGACTATGACTTATTATGCATGGATATATATATATATATATATATATATATATATATATTATGTGTATGTATGAGTGTAATAGTCTTATCAAAAAGTGTAGTGAATGAATGATAATCGTGTCCGACGAAGCCTCATCAGAACAGCACAGGAGGTCACATGCCGCCCCTGATTATCAAGGCCAGTAACTTGATTACATGCAGAGTGCCTCACCCAAGGTACACCCTTACCACCCCCTGCCAAGAGGGTTTTTAGGACAGCCGGGTTTGGAATGGTTCCCAAAGGCCAACGGGCCCCCAAGGCTGCAGCACCAAGAGGTCAGTGAAATCTCCTGAATGCTAGACCCGGAAGTAAAAACAAATTCCCACGGGGCCAAATCATATTCGTCCAAACTGAAAAGGCGTAGCCTGCAGGATTCAAACATGTGCGTGAAGATTCCTAATGTGTTTGTATGATAGTCCATCGTCTTAACCGCTCGGCCACGACGATTTCGAGATGCTTTTGTTGTTGTTGCTGTTGTTGTCGTTGTTGTTGTTGTTGCGTATGTTTGGCTATAGTAGATATTTGTGCTTTTTTTTCCTTTCTTTCTTTCTTTTTTTTTTTTTTTTTTCTTTCTTTATCTTTTTTTTTTTTTTTTTTGGCCTAAAGGGCATGTTATGAACAAACCCCAAACAGTATTCTGCTCATGTAGTCTGCCTGTTTGTTTTTTTTGTCTTTTCTTTCTCCTTTTGTTGTTGTTGTTGTTGTTGTTCTTGTTCTTGTTGTAGTTCTTGTTTTGTTTAAAAAATGTTTCGGAAATTACTTTAGCTTTTCCCTCGCCCCCTCCTCTGTCTGTCTGTCTGTCAGACTGCCTGTCTGTCTGTCTGTCTGTCTCCCTCTCTCTCTCCTCTCTTTCTCTCTCTGTCTGTCTGTCAGCCTGCCTGTCTGTCTGTCTGTCTGTCTGTCTGTCTCCCTCCCTCTCTATCTCCTCTCTTTCTCTCTCTGCCTGTATGTCTGTCTCTCTCTTTACACCCCCTCTTTCTCTCTCTTCTCTCTTTCTCGGTCTGTCTGCCTGTCTGTCTCTCTCTCTTTACACCCCTCTCTCTCTCTCTCTCTCTCTCTCTCTCTCTCTCTCTCTTCTCACTCTCTCTCGCACTCTCACTCTCTATTTCCTACGAAAACACATACAACATACACACACACACACACACACACACACACACACACACACACACACACACACACACACACACACACACACGCACGCACGCACGCACGCACACACACACACACACACACACACACACACAGAGGCAGACATATCAACAGAGATAGATAGACACATGGTGAGAGAGACAGACAGACAGAGAGACTGAAAAAAAACTACATCCAGCATTTGAAACAAATGTTTATAAGATTGAAACAAAACATGCAAAAGAAGGGGAACAAGAAAGTCCCATATTCATGTGTGTCAACTACTGACGGCTGTGTGGTGGCTTCTCTCCTTCCGGGTCTCCCTTTTCATGGCTCCGGTCGACGTGCGCAATAGCCGAGTGGTTAAAGCGTTGGACTTTCAATCTGAGGGTCCGGGGTTCGAGTCTCCGTAACGGCGCCTGTTGGGTAAACGGTGAAGATTTCTTTTTTTTTTTTCTTTTTTTTTTCGATCTCCTGAGTCAACAAATATGTACAGACCTGCTTGTGCCTGAACACCCTTCGTGTGTATATGCACGCAGAAGATCAAATACTGCACGTTAAAGATCCTGTGATCCATGTCAGAGTTCGGTGGGTTATGGAAACAAGAACATACCCAGCATGCACACCCCTGGAAACGAGTATGGCTGCCTACATGGCGGGGTAAAAAAAAAATAAAACAAACAAAAACGGTCATGCACGTAAAAACCCGCTCGTGTACATGCGAGCGAGTTGCAGCCCACGAACAAAGGAGAAGAAGAAAACGAATTTCACTGGTCAAATCAAAACAAAACAAAACACAACAAAAACTGTCCACTTCTGACATGAACCGAACTTGTTGTTAAAGTTCAAAAAGTTTCGTGTTGTTTTTTGTTTTTGTTTTGTTTTTTGTTTTGTTTTTGTTGTTGGTTGTGTTTTTTTTGTTTTGTTTTGTTTTTGTTTTGTTTGGGTTTTTTTTGGTTTCTTGTTTTGCTGTCGTGATGGGTTTTTTTTTTGGTGTTTTGGGGTTTGTTTTGGTTTTTTTGTTTGTTTGTTGTTGTTTTTTTTTTGGGGGGGGTGGCAGGGGGGGAGGGGGTTGTTGTTGTTGTTTCCTTTTCTTTTTCTTTCTGTTGTTTATTGGTTTTTCTCCATCATCTGCTTCGTTTGATTGGCATGACTCACAACCAGCACGTGCCGAGGTAACCCCCCACCCCCCACCCCCACCCCACCCATTAATCCCCTCCCTCCTTCTGGTCCCATTTACAGCCACACCCAGGGTTGGGGGGGGAAGAGGGTTGGGGGGGGGGGGGGGGGTTCGTCTGTCGCTGTTTCGGCGTAGGTGTTGCCAGGGGGAAATACTACAGGAAAAAAAAGAAGAAAAAAAATTAGAGGTGTTGGTGTTGTTGTTTTTTCTGAGAAGGTAAACTTTCCCTCCCAGATGTCAGTGTCAGTCAGTACAAGCGCTTATAAGAAGATAACAAAATTGCCATTGTTTACATTGCTATTTCAAGTCTTTTTTTTTCTTTTCTCCCAGTCAAACAAAAACACGCAAGTTTAAAAGAAAGCGATTCTAAACTCTTATTACTTAACTGTATTCTTCAGCTAAAGAGAACGCTCAGCTACGGATCGAATGATCCATGTCCATTTATCACGAAGAAAACAAGAGAGGCAAGGCCTTCAAGACTCACTTGTGATACACTTAAAAAAAAAAAAATCCAAGCTTTTTATGTATTGCGTATAATTTCAAAATGTAATAGATCAGAAAGATCAGTTTAAAGCAAATTAAGTCCCCTAGCATTAATTACAGAGTAATTTCCCTTTTTTACTTACTGCACCAAAACGTTTGCAAAATAAATAAAACTTCCATGCTTAGCAAAAGAAGGTTTCTTTTTTATTTTTTTTTTTGTGCCCATCCCAGAGGTGCAATATTTGTTTTAAACAAGATGACTGGAAAGAACTGAATTTTTCCTATTTTTATGCCTAATTTGGTGTCAACTGACAAAGTAGTTGCAGAGAAAATGTCAATGTTAAAGTTTACCACAGACACACACACAGACACACACACACACACACACAGAGACAACCGAACACCGGGTTAAAACTGACTCACTTTGTTTACACAAGTGAGTCAAAAAGCACTGTTCTTCTTTTCTTTTTCACCGTATAAGTTGAGTGTTAATTTCCTGGGTTTTTTGTTTGTTTGGGTTTTTTTATTTTTTATTTTTTATTTATTTTTTTTTTTTAGGGGGGAATCTACAAAGATTGATTAGGTGGGTTTTTTTCCCAGGCAGAAAAGATCAACAGAAAATGGAAGTGTGTTGTTTTGTTGTTGTTTTTCTTAACTGAAAGTCTTTATTTCCGCGTATAGCGACAGTTCTCAGGGAACTCTGGATGCCAGGCTGGCAGAAAGTCATTGCCACACACAGCAGTGACATACTGACAACAGCACTGGGTAGTCTTCCATTTGGCCTTCTCCTTTGCAAGGTTCAGACTCCACTCCACATCACGATAGCTTCCAGATGCTGATGTCATTCTCGCTACAACACCACCAGCTACTGCTACAACTACTATCACTACTTTTACGAGCTACTTTTACAACAGCTATTAGTGCTACTGCTACAGCTACTACTGCTGCTGCTGTGGTTGCTATCACTGTTGCTGCGGCTTAAACATTACTATGGAGCACTCCTCCAGTATGGTCTGCAGGCTTGTTTTTTTTTTTTTTTTAATTCACTTCACATGAAGATTTCTAGAAATAAAAAGGAACATGAGAAAACATGTTTACACACACACGCTCTCTCTCTCTCTCGCACACACACACACACACACACACAAATACAAAAAAACACACACAGACACACAAAACACACACACACACACACACACACACACACACACCGTGACACACACACCTTACTGATCACATTTCAACGCACTGAACTGTGTTGCTAGCAACGTAAAAAACTTCTTTTTTTTTAAATAACAAAGTCGAGGGTTGAGGTGGGGGGTGCGGGTGTGTGTGTGGGGAGAGGGAGGGGTGGGTGGGAGGAGGCGGGGGGGGGGGGGGGGGCTTTACACATGAATAAAACTCCCCACGAAGGCCGAGCTCGTTTCTTTTCATGCTGACATCGTCAAAACAAAAAGGATCTGATGTATAATACATACAATACATCAACAACGCAGGCACTGTTCTTCAAAACAGCATTACCATCAGAGCAAAAATAAGCCCTGGGGAACAGTAACTTGCCCGGCGGGGCGATTGTCATCATGCCGTTTGAAGGCTTGTGGCGAAAAGAATCAAGCATTTTGGATGAGCAGTTGAAGGCGTTGGCTTTTTTTTTCTTTTTTTCTTTTTTGACTCACTTGTGTAAACAAAGTGAGTCTATGTTTTAACCCGGTGTTCGGTTGTGTGTGTGTCTGTGTGTCTGTGTGTCCGTGGTAAACTTTAACATTGACATTTTCTCTGCAACTACTTTGTCATTTGACACCAAATTTGGCATAAAAATAGGAAAAATTCAGTTCTTTCCAGTCATCTTGTTTAAAACAATATTGCGCCTCTGGGATGAGCACAAAAAAATAATGAATGAAGCCTAATTATATGCAAACTGCATTTACTGTTATATTTATATTTTTTGTATTCTCTAAACTTGGCACTTTGATCTGATATTTTGACCCAACAGCTAGAGCAGTCATTAATATCATTTTTTGTTCAAACAGGAACTTCTTTTGCTAAGCATGGAAGTTTTATTTATTTTGCAAACGTTTTGGTGCAGATGGTAAAAAAGGGAAAGTACTCTGTGAGGGAGTTCATTTGCTTTAAACTGATCTTTCTCATCTTAAACATTACATTTTGAAATTATACTCAATACATAAAAAGCTTGGATTTTTTTATTTAAGTGTATCACAAGTGAGTCTTGAAGGCCTTGCCTCTCTTGTTTTATATATTTTTGTTCGTTTGTTTGGTTGCAATTCTCTCTATTCCACGAGAAGATAAGCGCTTGTCGGCTTTGTCGTTATGCGGGTCTGGGGAATCATAGTTTATTTATGTATTGGCTGAATGTTAGTCTGTTTGCTGAAATGGAGACGGTTTTGGTGTGATGAATCTCACCTGTCAACACTCCCCTTTCCCCCCCACTCCCACTCCCCTGTGATCTCCCTTTGGTGGAAAGAAAGGTGGAGATCTGTTAATGTGTGTGTGTGTGTGTTTGTGTGTGTGTGTGTGTGTGTGTGTGTGTGTGTGTGTGTGTGTGTGTGTGTGTGTGTGTGCATTCACGAACAGGCGCACGAATACACACATATCATTATATATATATATATATATATATATATATATATATATATATATATATATATATATAATCATAATTTATATATAGATGTGTGTGTGTGTGTGTGTGTGTGTGTGGATGTGTGAAAGCGTGTGTGCGTGTGTGCATGCGTGCGTGTGTGTGGGTGTGTGAGTGTGTGTGTGTGTGTGCTGATGACATGCAAATGTATGTGAAAACTCCATTGTGGAGACGTAGCCTACACTTTCGCGCACGCTGACACGTTATAGTTAATTCCATTAGGGTTTAACGTCGATATCCGCCCCCAGGTGATAATCATGATTGACGTTGATTACAATCCCAGGTAACTGGGAAGGAGGGGGTGGGGAGGGAAGGTTGTGAGGGAGGACCTGTCTCACGCTACAGCACACAGACACCACCTGAACCAAAGACAACACCTTCTTCTTCGTTCGTTCGTGGGCTGCAGCTCCCACGTTCATTCGTATGTACACTAGTGGGCTTTTACGTGAATGACTGTTTTTACCCCGCCATGTAGGCAGCCACGCTCTGTTCTAAGGGGTGTGCATACTAGGTACGTTCTTGTTTCCATAACCTACCGAACGCTGACATGGATCACAGGATCTGTAACGTCACTATTTGACTTTTGCTTTCGTATACATACGACAACACGTTAACATGGTGGGCAGCAAAAATGCCCAAGTTCGAATGTTGCGTGTCCATGTGGAACGCACAAACATACCAACATATGGACTGAGAGCACAGCGCTCAGTCGGCAAAGCATGGGTGGCTAGTATGGTTCCTAATGGTGTCCTTGAAAGAAAAAAAAAAGATAAGAGAAAACTTATGTTCTCCAGGACTCCGTAACATCCGCGCAATATCCTCCATTGCCACCGACGCCTCCAAGACCCCCAGTACAGAACCATTTGACCCTATGGGCTCTGCCAGTACTGTATTTGTATTTGTATTTCTTTTTATCACAACAGATTTCTCTGTGTGAAATTCGGGCTGCTCTCTCCAGGGAGAGCGCGTCGCTATACTACAGCACCACCTTTTTTTCCCTGCGTGCAGTTTTATTTGTAATTTTTTCCAGTCGCAGAGGATTTTTCTACAAAATTTTGCCAGGAACAACCTTTTTGTTGCCGTGGGTTATTTTACGTGCGCTAAGTGCATGCTGCACCCAGGACCTCGGTTTATCGTCTCTTCCGAATGACTAGCGTCCAGCCCACCACTCAAGATCTAGTGGAGGGGGAGAAAATATCGGCGGCTGAACCGTGATTCGAACCAGCGCGCTCAGATTCTCTCACTTCCTAGGCGGACGCGTTACCTCTAGGCCATCACTCCACTACGTTCTTCAACTCCGTTCTTCAGGTTTTTATGTTGTTAGTTATTTCTTTATATAGTTTCCCTCAAAGCCCCAACTAAGCGCGTAGTTAGTTAGTTAGTTAGATACTCACTTATTTATTGCTTTATAGACTTTCCTTCAAGACTCCCCCCAACTAAGGGCATTAGGTTACGCTGCTGGTCAGTCATCTGCCTAGCAGATGATGTGGTGAAGCGTATATATTTGGATTTGCCCGAACGCAGTGACGCCGCCTTCAGAAACTGAAACTGTGTACGTAATTTACCTGATCTACTCTATGGATACATTTCGTAGTGCTGACCTGAAAAGAATCCCACTGATACCTGTCCTGTCACGGTTCAAAGTACTGGCAGTCGACAGATCGTCTGATATAAATGAATATTGCATTGGGATGGCAAACAGCTGAGATACAAAGATGTGTGCAAACGTGACATGAAGGCGCTTGAGATCAATACTGAGTCCTGGGAGGACCTTGCAGATGACCGCAACAGTTGGAGAAGCATTCTCAAGAATCAGCTACGGATTTGGTGAGGACAAACTAAACTGTCAGCTGCTGCAGCAGAAAAGCGAGCTCGCAGAAAAGGGACGGCGGCCAATAGACCAGCATCAGCTTACACATGTGATCGCTGCGACAGAGACTGTCTCTCTCGCATCGGTCTCTACAGTCACAGGCGACGCTGCTTGGTCCAAGCAGACAGCCCAATTAGACATTAGGTCGGATATACTCTATCCATGGTCAGCCATAACCGAAAGAAGCCTACTACTACTACTACTACTACTACTACTATGTACATAAACATATCAGGGCATGAATTTGATCCTGTGGAGGTTCCGGGAAAAAAAAATCCATGCCGAGCAACATTGAAATATATCGCATTCTTTTTTTTTCTTTTTTCTTTTTTTGGTTACCATTAAGGGAGCTTACAGTGTCAAGCTACCACGCGGTCACCCACCTTAGGAGATTCTGCACTGCTGAGAAGTCGCTTCAGTGCTGGCTGTTATGATTTAACGTTCGCAGGACAAAAACCCGCTAAAATCAAGTATCATAGTATAAGTACTGTTTAAACTCAGTGAGCGGGTTTTGTCAAGACTGATGACCATTACGTATCGATTACTGATAGTTCGATTGATGATTGCTTGATTGACTGATTGATTGACTGAATGAATGAATGATTGTAATCACAGCATTCTTTCATACCCTCGGCTATAAAACAATTGAAAAGAGAAGGACTTTTGTGTGCTGGGCGGGGGCCAGGGGGAAGGTTAGGGGGGGCATGAGAAGAGAAGGGTGGGGGGGGGGGTAAAGATACATGATTTGGGGAAGAGAGAGGAGAGGGAGTGGTGGAGACAGAGGAGAGAGAGAGAGAGAGAGAGAGAGAGAGAGAGAGAGCGGGGGTCGGGGGGGCGGGGTGTTGGGGGGGGGGGGGGTACGAGGAGGGGGGAGAGAAAGACTTTCGAAATAAGCGAGTTTATCGGCGAAGGTGAAATTGTCTACCCCCCGACCCCACTCCACCACAACCTACCACCACCCCGACCCTCATCCCGACCTCCTACACTCTCTCTCCGCACCTCCTCCACACCTATTTCCTTACCTTCCTCTCTCCCCCAACCCACTCTCCTTCGCACCCACCAACCCTCTCTCCCCGTTGCCCCCCATCCCCACCTCCCACCCCGCCCCTCCCACCCCTTAACTCCGTCTTCCTCGAGTCGTGTCGCGGTTTTGGGGGGTCAGCTTCAAAGAACGGTGGGAGGATGAAAACTGGTCCTTCTCTTCTCGTTCCTTTTATGTGTCTCTCTGTCTCTGTGTCTCTGTCTCTTTGTCTCTGTCTCTTTGTTTCTTTCTCTTTCTGTCTGTCTGTCTCTCTGTCTCTCTCTGTCTCTATATCTGTTATTGTAATTGATGTAGATTAGCAAGGACAGATTGGAAGAATGAGATATGCCTAAAAACTTAATCCTTGAATAAAAAAAAAAACGTTTTTGAGTTCTGAGTTCTCTCTCTCTCTCTCTCTCTCTCTCTCTCTCTCTCTCTCTCTCTCTCTCTCTCTGTGTATAGTTCTCGCAGAATTTAAAGACAGATTAATTAATTGGTACAAACGGGATTGGCATGCCCTCATTTGAAGAGTCAGAAAAATACAATTAGTTCCTCTCTTTCCAGAAAATTTTTTTCAGACAGGAAAATACATAAAAGTGATAAGTAATATATGGCACAGAACAAGCCTGGCTCGATTCAGACTTAGAACTTTGGGCCTAAATGCTAACAAAACATGGTTCTCTGCTGACACATCCGCACGGTCCCCTTGTCCTATGTGTGGTGCTCCAGTTGAAGATGAAACTCATTATTTTCCCTTTTATGTGTAAGTATTATGAAGAAATTCCAAAGAAATGCTTATTTTTTTAACGGTGAAAACTTAGAGAACATGAACCTTACCAGTATGCTTTTGATAGATGATGAAGTAAGAATACGATCACTAGCGAAATTTATCGACCTAGCTTGGGATTGTCGGAAAATGAAATTAACTTCGGGAGCCATGTTGTTATCGAAAAAACCACTGTTACCCTGATGCCAGTTCCACAGTTTATAATTCTGAATGACTTTGTAAAAAGTTGGATGGTCGAGCTTTTTTTTTTTTTTTTTTTTTTTTCCTTTTTTAATCTTAACAATATGTTGTATTTTATGACTTTGTTGATGTATTGTTGTTGTTGTTTGTCGTTGATTTTCTTTCTACTCTTAGCAATGTTTCAAATTCTCTGTAAACCGCCGTTATTCTTTTGTTCATACATTGTCCCCCTTGCCAAAGAATAGTACTGTCAGTGGCAATAAAACAATGTCCGTGTCCGTGTCCGTCTCTCTCTCTCTCTCTCTCTCTCTCTCTCTCTCTCTGCGTATCTCTCTCTCTCTCTCTCTCTCTCTCTCTCTCTCTCTCTCTCTCTCTCTCTCCCCGCGTATCTCTCTCTCTCTCCATCTCTCTCTCTGTGTCTCTCTCTCTGTCTCAATCTCTGTCTCTGTCTCTCTCCGCGTATCTCTGTCTGTCTGTCTGTCTGTCTCTCTCTTACTGTTGTGATTTCTTCAAATAAACGAAGGCAAGTCTAAAACGCCATTTCCTTTAAGAACTTTTAAAAAAAAAGGGGGGGGGGCAATTTCTGGAAGAGAACAAACATAACATGACGATTATAACTTAAGGACTTAGGAAAATGTAATTTTTTTTCTTTTTTCTTTCTTTTTTGTAAGATATGAATGCACGCAGTGTCTTGATGATGGAGTGAACTCGCAGTGAACTCCATCACATTTGTTTGATTCGCAGTTTTCTTGCTTATACCGCAAGGATACAGCTATTCTCTCTTGACTCAACAACACCCTCGTTTGTTGCTTGCCTGTCGTGCCAGGATGTGTGTGTGTGTGTGTGTGTGTGTGTGTGTGTGTGTGTGTGTGTGTGTGTGTGTGTGTGTGTGTGTGTGTGTGTGTGCGTGCGTGTGTGTGTATGCGTGTGTGTGTGCGTGTGTGTCTGTGCGTGCGTGCGTGCGTCAGCCGTGAGGTCGAAAACGAAACGGAACAAAACTGAATCAGGGCTGAGCTGTTGTTCCCATGTATATCAAGAGTGTCTGAGTACCTGTCGTTCGAACTCAAGCAAAAGGGCAAGTGCCTCTTGAATGAAGTTCTGGCGGAGAACAGACCGACCTCAAGTACAGATACAGGCACTCAAGTCTTTATCAGAAACGTGTCCCTGACTGAAAGAGCGTGATGGAAAGGGTTGAAAAAAAACAAAAAAAAAAAAAACAAAAAAAACACCAAGTTCAAAAACGCTTTGACTTTAGTGCTGCACTCTTTCTTCTGTTGCCTGTCAAACACACGGCGTGTCGATAGTGCCAGCCAGCAGTAGTTGTTAGGGACTATCCCATTCAAGTAAACGAGGGGCTGCGAATTCCAGTGTGATTTGACAGTTATTAGTCTGAATTGTCAGGTAATGGATTTGTTGGCTGGGCGATTTTTTTTTTAACTTCTGGGTTGAATTTAGCAACCGATCGTAGACTTTTTTTTTTGGTGGGGGTATAGAATCGAGTGTTACTGTCATGGGTATCATATTATAAAAGTTATTTGCTGAGACGTCGGCATCTGTTCGGAATAGAAAGAATTGTGTATATGCTGAGAGTCTCGGACTTCTCTTCAGATCGTAATGTTAACAGAAACAATAATAATAGTATAATGACTACCAAGTTAAACCGATCTCTCAGTCAAAGAAGGCTACTCACTTGCGTAGCTTTCGTCGGCGATCCGGCCGGCTTCTTCAGCGCAACTGCTGGGCAGAGAACTAGCAGCTGTACGCATCGCCGTGAACGAACTCACGACAATGTGACTTGACGAGTGAGGAGTACACTGACTGCAGGTTGTGTCGGCCCCGGTCACGGTTGAGGGTGGGGTTCCTGGCGGTGATGTGGACTGCCTCCTTTACTCCCCTCTGGAACCATCTTGCTTCTCTGTCGAGAACTTGCACATTGTCCTTTCCAAAGTGATGTTGGTTGTGGGTCAGATGTTCGCCCACTGGGGAGGACTCTCGTTTGTGTTCTTTCAGTCTTTTGTGCAAGTTGCGCTCGGTTTCACCAATGTAACTTTGGTCACAGTCCTGGCAGTCCATCTGGTATATCACTCCTGATGTGTCCAATTTATCTGTTTTGTCTTTGGGATGGACTAACTGGCTCCTGATGGTGTTGGTGGGCTTGGCGTGAACGCTGACTCCCAACTTCCGGATCTTCCTGCTGAGAGCCTCAGTGACGCCGTCCTCTCGACGGGGTTTGGTGTTGAGTCGAGGGGTGGGGTATGGTTTTCTTGCCCCCCGGGATGTCCCAGGCCCACTTCTGGTATCCCGCCACACTGAGCACTTTCTTGATGTGCTGCACCTCTAGCGGTGTCTGTGGAGCAGATGGTCTTTGCTCGGAGGGTGAGGGTGCGTATTACTCCAAGCTTGTGTTCCAGTGGCTGGTGACTGTTGAATTGTAAGTACTGGTCTGTGTGGGTCGGCTTCCTGTAGACAGAGAAGGCGAGGCCGGTCTCTGTCCTGGTGATGCGGGTATCCAACATCGCGATGCTGCCGTTCTCTTCTACCTCGTAGGTAAACTTGATGGCAGGGTGTTGTTTGTTGAGGTGGGTCGTGAAGTCTTCGCGACCACTGATCTCTTGAGCACGGTCATGGTGTCGTCCATGTAGCGGCCCCAGTATCGTGGAGGAGTGTGGAACGACGCCAGGGCTTTCTCCTCGAAGTCTTCCATGAAGAGGTTGGCGACAATGGGACTCACGAGGGACCCCATGGCTGCACCCTCGGTCTGTTGATAAATTGTCCTTCGAAGGTGAAGTAGATGGTGTTGAGGTAGCAGGATAGTAGATCACAGATGTGTTCCACTGACAGGATGGTGCATTGCTGAGGGCTGTCATCATCCTGTAACCTCCTTCTGATGATGTCTATACTGTCCTTTGCAAGGACACTGGTGAACAGGGCTGTGATGTCATAGGACACCAGACTCTCATCAGGCTGTGGTACGAACTTAGACAGCTTCTTCACCAGGTCTGCACTGTTGGCGATGGAATGTTCCGTCTTTCGTACTAAAGGCGAGAGGATGTCTGCAACAAAGCGGGCCGTCTCATACATCAGGGATCCCCTAGAGGCGACAATGGGACGGAGGGGTACATCTCTCTTATGTACTTTCGGCAGTCCGTAGAACTTTGGCACATCTGTGGCTGAGGGGTACAATCTGCGGTACTGTTCTAAAGAGAGTTCCCCTTACTTCTGTAGGCCTTGCAGTAGTCTGGTCAGGCGGGCAGTGTACTTGCTGGTAGGATCGTTGTTCAGCTGTTGGTAGTCAGTAATCATAGTATTAATGATAAACTAAAAATGACGATAATAACAATAACACAACTACTACAACAACTGCTACTACTGTTACTACTACTACTATTACTGTAATTCTACTACTACTGGTGATAATAATAATAATAATAATAATAATAATGTTGATAATGAAAGTAATGATAATGATAACCCCTTTCGGATGAACGAACATCTTACATAGTGCACATTGAGGAATTTGATTTCGTTTGCTTTTCTTTCACATTTCTTGGAGAGAAAAAAAGGATGTGAAATAATGAAAAATACGCTGATATGCATCAGAACAAATATATTTCTAAACATTGTGTACAGTTATCAAGAAAAACGATTACAAACTAATCCACACGTGAACGTTCACAACACACACACACACACACACACACACACACACACACACACACACACACACACACACACACACACACACACACACACACACACACACACACACACACATACACACCCACACACACCAAACATACACACAAATGCATGACGCACGCGCACATACACACACACAGACACACACACACAAAATAAACACACACACACACAAATGCATGCACACACACACACACACACACACACACACACACACACACACACACACACACGCACGCACGCACGCACGCACGCACGCACGCACAAAACACCCCAACCCCCAGGCCCACCTCAGACAGACAGACAGAGAGAGAGATAAGGACAGACCATGGTCAGCAAACTAAAAGAGGAACACCCCCCCCCCCCCCATACACACACACACACACACTACCCTCCCCCAACCCCCACCCCCACCCCCACCCTTACCCCCAACTCCACGTGACAGTGTCTGTAGTTCCGACCCTTCCTGACATTGTTGTGTGCTTCATTCCGATTGGCTACTGACCACATCGTCCGCCGCCATCTTGACTGAACGTGCCGCCACATCCCCTTATGCGATCATGTACTGAAGACGATCTAACATCAAAGTGACTGTCAAACAAATGGGGGAGAGAAAAAAAAAAGGAAAGAAGAAATGGGAAAGAAATGAAAAAAAAAAAAAAAGAAAAGGCAAAGCTACACTCGAGGGATGTGTTGGTCAGACCAAGTGTTTGTCTGTCGGTTTCTCACATCATATTTGTTGTAGAAAAAAAAAAATAAATAAAGAATAAAAAAGAAAAAAGAAAAAAAAAAAGATGACAGGTGGTTGGAAGGGGTAGGGGTGGGTGTGGGCTAGGATACCTCTTAAATGAACCTGATTTTCCAAACGACGAGCTCAGAAGCTGAAGAATGGTTGCTGCCCGAGATAGTGATCTGAGTATCCTGGATCCAATCCCGTTATCTGCCCTTGGAAAGTTTGATAGTGATTTTGTTTTTTTTGTTTTTTTTTTTGTTTTTTTGGTCGTCGTTTGTTTCGTTTTTCCATCTTTATCAACGTAACATCTACGCACACCTACGCATACGGAAGATCAAACAAGCATGTTAAAGATCCCGTAACCCATGTCAGCGTCTAGTGGGTGATGGAAACATGAACTTATCCAGCATGTACAGCCCCGTAGACGAAGTATGGGTATTTTGATTTACAGCGGGGATTTACAGCAGATCGCGAACGCAGAGAAAAATAAGCGGTATACCTTCCCTTTTTGCCACTCATGCTGGAGAAACGTGGCAATTTTTGGGTGGTATAATAGTGGTATGGTGTTGCAGGAAAAGAACAGTTTGAGCAGGGCGAAACTCACGAACCACAGATCGATGAACAGACCTACTGGTACTGGATTCATGCAACGTGAGAATTCTTTCGCGCTTTAGCATCTGCCAGAATCAGGGTTTCATTAAGGGTTTAAGAAATATTAATTTCTGTATTATTTCTCGGCCATTGGGGCAAAAACTTCATATATTTCCTATTCAAAAGGGGGTATTATCAAATATCCCCTCCATGAAGAACGTATGTGTGCAAGTGTAAGGGACAACCTTTATGTTGCCTTGGGTTCTTTCACGTTCCCTTAATCGTGTTCTCTTTCAGTGAAATGAATGATTCCTCTTGTTGCATGAAGAAGAATTATAAGGAACTTTAAGTTCCCGTATGGAACTTAGCACCATTCCTTTCAATCTGGAATGTCGCTTCAGTGAAGATGTCCTTGTGTACAATATAATGATAAATCTGACACCATTTGATTTCGCAGTAAGAAATATTCGAGAGGGAAAACATGATTTACACACCTCGCCCAAGATCTATATCTGTTATCAATTGTGTATTCGGGTGTAAGGTTATGGTAAGAAACGCATGATTAAAACAACAACAACAACATATTTCAAAAAAGGGTATAACAGGGATATTTTGTGGATATCTATATAGTCTTGCACATCATTTTTGCTCACGTATTTTGTCATGTATGTTGAGCTCAAAGTCAGCAACATGTCTCTGTATTTTTTTTTCTATCCACATGTCTGTCTGTATGCATGTCTATATTTTCTGTCTGTCCCCACGCTGTATTTCTCGCTGTCTCTCTCGCTACCTCTTTCCCTCTTTCTAGTTGTTTGTTTGTTTTGTGGTTGTTGTCGTTGTTTTTATTTGTTTGTTTATTTTGTAAGTGTACTTTATGACATGTGTGGTATATTGCTGTTGTAGTAGTTCGACTTTGATTGTGCGCAATTTATGGTATACAAAGTATGTTGCTGTTGTATTCAGTATGACTGTAATGATTCTTGTATTTTAATGAACATGTGTCACACCTCTTCAGTAAGGGGCTATGGCCTTTATTTGAATAAAACATTTCGTTTTCGTTTTCTTTCCCTCTTTCTCTCTCTCCGTTCGCCTTTCTACATGTTGGCTGCTATTTTTTATTTCGACGTGTCCGCCTCTCCGTATATTTGTGTGTCTGCCCGCCCTCTCCCTCCCCTCTCCTCTCCTCTCCTCTCCTCCCCCACCCCACCCCACCAACCCTCTTCTAATTTTATCCGTCAATTTGCTTGTCTGTCTGCCTATCTCCTTCTGTCTCTCTCTCTGGTTTTCCTTCTGACTGCGTGTCACATTTGTAGAGAAAATCCAATTCTGCAGTTCTCTCCCTCTCCTCTCTCTGTCTGTCTCTCTCTTCTTTGTGTCTGTCTCTCTGTCTCTGTCTCTCTCTTTCTCTCTCTCACTGTCTCGCTATGTCTCTTTCAGTCTCTGCCACCCCCCCTCCCTCTCTCTCTTTCTCTCTCTCAGTTGAGAGGGTACTCAAATGCAGTTACCGTATTGTTGTATACCATGTGCCTCATTCATGAGGGGCAATGGCCTTGTATGAATAAACCATCCATCGATACATCCACTTTGTGAGGGTGTTTCTCTCTGTCTCTGTCTGTGTCTCTGTCTGTCTCTGTCTCTCTGTGTTTCTGTCTCTGTCTCTGTCTGTGTCTCTCTCTGTCTCTCTCTCTCTCTCCCTCTCTCTCTCCCCCTCTCTCTCTCCCCTCTCTCCTTTTTGCTCTTACATTCTCCCCAGTTACTACATTAATATATGCCACCATTCATTCATTCCTGCATCTACTCCCCTACTATTCGCCTTTCTCTCTATTTCTCTCTCCCTCCCTCTTTCTCTCTCTCTCTCCCACACTCTCTCTCTCCATCTCTCTCTCCCCCTATCTGCCCCCTCTCTCTCTCCCTCTCTCCCTTTCTCTCTCTCCCCTCTCTCCCTCACTCCCCTCTCTCCCTCTCTCTCCCTCCCTTCCTCTCTCTCTCTCTCTGTTTAAGTGGACTCGTACTTATTAATTTTGTCCATCTTGCTTAATGTTTGCAACATGGATATATCGCGCGCGCGTTTGATTTGTGTGTGTGTGCGCGCGCGTGTGTGTGTGTGTGTGTCTGTCTGTCTGTCTGCATGTGGTTCATGCGACGTGTGTTGTCTTCTTGCTTTTTTTTCTGTCATTGATTACAGAATCAACAGTGCAGAATGATACATCTTCCCCCATATCCCAAATGGCAAGTGATCATTTGTTTATAAATGCACGTGGCCTTTCTGCGCTCGCGGCGGCTGCTCGCTTGACAGGGATTTATCAATTAAGCTGACCACATAATCATGCTGACCATTCTTCATGGCATCTGGAAGAAACGAAGAGAAAGGACAGTGGAAACAGAAAAAAACAACAATCTACCAATTGAGCAAACTAATGGGGAGAAAAAAGGTTCATCCAGCCTAATCCATTTCAGGTCATCCCAGTATGAAGGAATTAAAATTTCGATTTTTTTTTCATTCTATTATGTTAGTGGCGGTCCACTCGCTGTTGCTTATATGCAGTTTTATTGTTGTGAATTCTGACAAAACGCCACCAAAACGAAAGTTCAGATGTGTTTTGCACTGTGCAACATGTTAAGTTTGATGTGTGTGTGTGTGTGTGTGTGTGTGTGTGTGTGTGTGTGTGTGTGTGTGTGTGTGTGTGTGCTGTTTGAGAGAAAATTGAGCGATCATTGTTTTCAGTATGCAATCGGGTATGTTCTTTTCCTTTATGTTGTTCCCTTTCTTTTCTGGGAGATGTATTTTGTTATATCATTGTTGAAGAGCTGACCATACGGAATTGATACTCTGTCATTGCATCAGCATTTGGCTGTAAAACGTTTTCTATCTTCTATTCCGTAGAGAATCTGACTTCTTTTCTTTCTTTTTTTTTCTTTTTTTTCGCACGCAGTGCCGTGCCCATGAGAAAACTGAAATGAAAACTGTACCCCTACAGCTACTCACATGTTGTTTGTTTGTTGTTTGTTTGTTGTTGGGTTTTTTTGTTTTGTTGTTGTTGTTGTTTTTGTTTTGTTTTGTTTCGTTTTTGTTAGTTTGGTTGTTTTTTTTGTTTGTTTGGGTTTTTTTTGTTGTTTTTTTGTTTTTGTTTTTTTGTTGTTGTTTTTTTTGGGGGGTTGCTGTTTTCAAACGATAAAAACAACACGTAAATACCTTTTCTGTGTCGTTCTTTCTGTCAGCTCGACCAAGTTCAAGCACTCTCTTTACTTTCATAATTCATGTAGATTTGCAAACAGCAGGGGGAAAATAAAAGAGAAGAAAAACAAAACCCTCTCGTTATCACGTCTGTACGTTTTCTTTCAGCCTCATACAAAATTCATGGAGACAATAATCATTTATTGCTTGCTTGTTGATCGGATGATACGGTTCCTGCTCATGGGTTTCCACAGAGTCCTGTAAACATAAAAGGTTCACACACACACACACACACACACACACACACACACACACACACACACACACACACACACACACACACACACACACACACACACACACACACACACACACACAAAAAACCCGTTACGGACCACTTGGGATCAGCTTGCAAGGTTTTGTTCTTGGGGGTGGGTGGGGGGTGCCGGCGGGGGGGAAGCGGAGGGGGGTGTGTGGGTGGGGGGTAGAGGCGGACAAAATGCTGACTTTCCTTCGGCAAACATCTGTGAATGCCGCCGGTGTCATGAGAAGTGTACGCTCCAAACCACAGATGCTACCTTCCACGGGAACTTTCTTTTTCTTTTTTTTCTTTGTTTTCTTTGTGTGTGTGTGTGTGTGTGTGTGTGTTGTTGTTGACAGTATAAAACCAAGACTATCGTTTATACACCTACATAATGTTGTTGTCGTGGGTTTTTTTCTTTAACAATGTGAAACCACAACCATCATGCATACGCGGACACGGGCTATTATTTTATTTCACATTTATTTTTTAACAATGTAAAACCACAAGCATGGTTTATCCACGGATATTTTTCTAATGCAAACCACATTGTTTTACAATGTAAAACCACCACCATCGTTTATACACGTATATTTCTTTATGATGTAAAACCACAACTATCTTTTATGCATGGACAATTATTTTTTTTTTATAATCTAAAAACACAACTGTCGTTTACACACAAACACACACACACGCGCGTGTACATATTGTTTTTTTCTTTACGATGTAAAACCACAACTGCAGGTTTATACACGTACCTTTTTTTGTTTTAATGCAAAACCACAACTATGGCTTCTACACGTAATTTTCATATAAAATGTAAAGCCACAACTATTATTTATAAACCAAAAATACTACATTTTTTGCTGAAACACCGGTTTTCCATATGAGTTTTGTTAAGGTTGTCATGACGCATGTGTATCTGATAAAACAGTTATCTGTGTATTCATTCGGAGGTCAGTTGTATACTATATGCAGTCTGCTTGATTTAATTCATTTCGGGATCTATTAAATATTTTATAAAAACGTCTGTTTTGTGTAGTGCTGTATGGATAAGCGTTTAAAATCAACATTGAGGTTCACCGTAAATTTGAATGCAGTTTTCTTTTCTTTTTCTTTTCTTTTTTTCTTTTTTCTTCTTTTTTTTTCTTTTTTTTTCTCTTTTTTTCCGTTAACGTTTTACCGATATTAATGTGTTTATGTATTTGTTATTCATTTATTTTGCTCAGATTCCCGAGCAAGAACTTAACTTTGCTGCTAATTGCATTCGAAACGTGTGTTGAGTATAGACTTTGAAGCATTTCAATGAGAGTTGTTTTAGTTCCCACATGAATTCTCCCCTGTAACGTATGGGGGCGAGTGGGGGGGGGGGTTGAGAAGGGGGGTGGGGGGGGGGACAAAAACACATGGCGATGAGAGGTGTGGGACGTGTTTGGGAGAGGAGGTGTTCCTTTTTTTTTTCTTTTTAAGTTAGCATGAATTCTCTCTCTCTCTCTCTCTCTCTCTCTCTCTCTCTCTCTCTCTCTCTCTCTCTCTCTCTCTCTGTCTGTCTGTCTCTCTCCCCCCCCCCCCCCTCTCTCTCTCTCTCTTAAGAATTTTTTGTTTGAAAATGGATTTGGTTTTGTATGGATAAATCAAGGTGTTCAAAAATACAAATGTCATTGTAAAAGAACTACGTCAACGACTGTTTGATAGTAGATGGCAAAACTGGGATGAACATTTGCAGAGCAGTGAGAGGTATTATTTTTACAGAACTTTTAAATCATATATAAATTGTGAACAGTATCTCTTGCTTGACATTGATAGACATATAAAATGTTTCATGACAAGATTTAGATGTGGAATATCTCGGACATCGCAGTACATCATAACCGATATAAAAATTATACAGGTATAAATTTGTTGTGTACTCTGTGTAAGAATGAAAATGAAGATGAAAAACATTTTCTGTTTTGTTGTCAGTCTTACCGTGATTTGCCACCTCAATTATATTCCACAAAAGTATTGTCAGTACCCATCCATGTTCCGGACTGCGTTGCTTATGGCAACCCAAAGTGAACCAATCGGAAGGAATGTATGCATATAATTATTTATACAAAGCCTTTAAGAGACGCACCATTATGATTGGCTGATTTAACTAACTGCTTAAGGAGTGCTTTCGTAAATGATTTTCTGTCAGTATATTAGTATTCAAATGAGCTATTGTGCAAATTAATTTGAATTATTCATACATACTGTACCCCCTTCAGAAGGGGCCATACTGATGAAACTTTTCGAGTTCGAGCTTTTCGAGTTCTGACTGTCTGTCTGTCTGTCTGTCTGTCTGTCATACACACACAACACAACACACACAAAAAAACAACAAAAGGGGAGGGGAGGGGCGGGAGGCGGTGGGAGGTGAGGGGGGATTTGTATATATTTGATTATATGTATATATATATATATATATATATCACTTATCACACACACATCACATATTAACTTCTTCCTTTTTTGTAACCTCTTCGGATCAACAGAAACGTCAGACATTACCGACGACAGACTATGTATCTGAATGATTAAATCCTCATCGCGCCGATCGCAATCTGCAGATCTATCTGACATTACATTAAATGTTTATACATATAGATAAGTTGACAGATAAATCCTTTTTTTCCCAGGATGTTTGTAATTCGAGACAAGATGAATATCTTTTTTTTTTCCTCAGGATGTTCATAATTTGAGACATTACGTAGCAGTACATAAACTATCTGTAGTTGTGATCAAATATTTGCTTTCTGTCTTTGTCGCTGCTGTTATATTTGTTTCATTGTTTTGTTTTGTTTGTTGTTGTTGTTTTTTGTTGTTGTTGTTTTACGTTCCCTTTTTGGTTCTGTTTTTAGGTGTTAAGTATCGAAAATCCTTTTAGACCGAGTCGTCTGTACAAATTTGTTAATGCACTTTAAAAACAAAATGATGTCTTGTTCCTGTCAAAAATGTTTCTCTTTCTCCGTCTGTCTCTCTGTCTGTCTGTCTGTCTCTGTCTCTGTCTCTCTCGCATACAATTCTTGTGCTGATATTCTCCTCTCTTCCGTCCCCCCCCCCCCCCTCTCACCTCCCACCGCCTCCCGCCCCCACCCCTCCCCTCCCCTTTATTTTCTTTGGACTGATTGAAAGAAAACTTGACTAGCTGAGGAAATGATTCGGGTGACTTTTTGCTTCATTGCCTCAGACTCAAACCCGAACCCTCAGGCCCCAGAACTTTTTTTTTTTTGGGGGGGGGGGGGATGTGGGGGGAGGGGAGGTGGGACGGGGGCGGAGAGACCTCTACCTCCGCTGTGTTTGTTCAGCGCTATTGTTCCCACGCAGTTCCCGGTTCAGCTCTCTGGTGCACGTCATGACTCGGTCGTGTCTCAGCGAACAGCAATGGCGCCCGGCTGTGTCTTTTCCATGGCAACCCCCACAACATTGACTGCGTGTCGGTTTCAGTTTCAGTTTCAGTTTCTCAAGGAGGCAGTCACTGCGTTCGGACAAATCCATGCACACTACACCACATCTGCCAGGCAGATGCCTGACCAGCAGCGTAACCCAAAGTGTTTAGTCATGTCTTGGGGTGCATGTGTACTTAGGTCTTGAGTGCATGTGTACTTAGTCAGGTCTTGGGTGCATGTGTACTTAGGTCTTGAGTGCATTTTTTTTCTACAGAATGTTGCCAGAGGACAACATTTATGTTGTCATGGGTTACTTGCCAGTGCGCCATGTGCGTGCGGCACACAAGACCTCGGTTTATCAGCAGCATGACTCCAAGGCATGAGTGCATGCTTATGCATTTGTGTACCTATCACAGTGGATTTCTTCTGCAGAATTTCTAGCGGACAACACTCTCGTTGCCATGGGAACTTTTTTTTCAGTTCGCCAAGTGCCTGTTGCACATGGGTACTCGGTTTATCATCTCACCCGAATGACTAGACGCTCCGTTTGATTTTCCAGTCAAACGTGGGAGAAAGAACGAGAGCGTGATTCGAACCCACACCCTCACGGTCTCTCTATATTGGCAGCTGAGCGTCTTAACTATTTTGCCACCTTCCTTCTTAACTTTGCTGAGGTCTTCCGCTTGGAACTCAGTCCATGGATTGGATAACTCTGGACGACAGCCGAATATTTCCTTAGAACATGGCTGGTTTTTGTTGTTGTGTTTTTGGTTTTTTTCAGTCCATGTGTACCAGATATTCTTTGAACCCTTGCACAACAATTCTCAGCACCCTTTTGTCCAGGGACTCGTAACAGAATAATTTGGTTCCATACCAATTCGTAAGTGATGGGTCGTCAATTCATAAACCGCTGATACACCTGACCTTGATGGAATCAAGACATTGGTTACTTCATATGTTTTATTATTTGCACGCTTGCAGAACAATCCCCAACATAATTTTGTTCGTGGCCACTTTAATAGAATAGTTTGGTTCCGTACCAATTCTGAAGTGACAGGTCATCAGTCCATGGTTTGCCGTGCTTTCATATCTGTGAAACTGCATGTTTGGTGGGTTTCTGTTGTGCATGTGTGGGGGTGTGTGTGGGTGTGTGTCTTCATGTTTTGCATTTGTTCGCTTATTTGTCACCATTGTTGTCTTATTTATTTTATTTTATTTTATTTTTTATTATTTTTTTTTTTATTATTATTATTTTTTTTTAAAATCATTTTATTAGTATTACTATTATTATTACTACTACCTTTTTCTATATTATAATTATTATTCATTTATTTATTTATTTATGTAAGCTTATCTGTTATTTATTCCCCTGTTTTTTTGTTGTTGTTTTTTTTGTTTGTTTGTTTTTTTTCTCAAGGCCTGACTAAGCGCGTTGGGTTACGCTGCTGGTCAGGCATCTGCTTGGCAGATGTGGTGTAGCGTATATGGTTTGTCCGAACGCAGTGACGCCTCCTTGAGCAACTGAAACTGAAACTGAAACCATGGTTTGCCGATGCCCAATCCCTGATGCAGTCAAGACATTAGTTATTTCATTCATGTTAGGATTTTGTCGAAATTTATTTTTTCATGCAGCAAACAAAAGGAAACGTTTTACTGATGGCATTTGATATTTTGTATTTTGTATTTCTTTTTATCACAACAGATTTCTCTGTGTGAAATTCGGGCTGCTCTCCCCAGGGAGAGCGCGTCGCTATACTACAGCGCCACCCATTTTTTTTTTTTTTTTTTTTTTTTGTATTTTTCCTGCGTGCAGTTTTATTTGTTTTTCCTATTGACGTGGATTTTTCTACAAAATTTTGCCAGGAACAACCCTTTCGTTGCCGTGGGTTCTTTTACGTGCGCTAAGTGCGTGCTGAACACGGGGCCTCGGTTTATCGTCTCATCCGAATGACTAGCGTCCAGACCACCACTCAAGGTCTAGTGGAGGGGGTGAAAATATCGGCGGCTGAGCCGTGATTCGAACCAGCGCGCTCAGATTCTCTCGCTTCCTAGGCGGACGCGTTACCTCTAGGCCGTCACTCCATGTTTATGAATCAGTATTGCTGCTGCGTCCATCCCATTTCCCGACATTCTACCGTACCCCCCACCAGGCATGAAACTGCTGAACACTTCACTGTGCTGACACAGCCTGGTGTGTAAGGTGTCTTCAACGAAAGGAAGTTATCCGTTCTTCTGTTTTCTTATCGTATTGTGTTAGAATGCAATAATTGTTCCTTTCATTGTCTTGTTTTTGTTTGTGGAATGTTCCAGTAATTATATTCATCGGTTTATTTTCTTTGATATATATATATATATATATATATATATATATATATATATAATCATTTTTTATGTGTCTTTTTAATGATTTGCTTTGTTACGTGGGCAAAACTGTAAACAAATGTCCTTACCCACCCAACCCACCCAATCAATCATTTAATGTTTTCTCCTCCTCCTCCTCCTCCTCCTCCTCCTTCATCTTCTCTTCTTCTTATTCATCGATTTCTTTTCGTCTTTTTTTTTATACTACCATCTTTTATGGGGTTTTTAAAAATAATTTGTTTTGCTAAATAGAAAAAAAATATGTCAAAAGGCCTTTATTGTGTATTTCCCAATCAATCAATCAATTGATCTTTTTCTCCTCCTCCGCCTCCTTCTCCTCCTCCTCCTCCTCCTTCTTCTTCTTCTTCTTCATTATTTTCTTCATCATCATCATCATCATCATCATCATCACCATCATCATTATTTTCTTCTTCTCCTCCTCCTCCTCTTCCCCCTCCTCCTTCTTCTTCTTCTTCTTCTTCTTCTTCTTCTTCTTCTTCTTCTTCTTCTTCTCCTTCTTCTTCTCCTTCTCCCCCTCTTCTTCTCCTCCTTCTCCGTCTTCTCCTTCTCATTCTTCTTCTTCTCTTCCTTCTTCTTCTCCTTCTCCCCCTCTTCTTCTCCTCCTTCTCCGTCTTCTCCTTCTCATTCTTCTTCTTCTCTTCCTTCTTCTTCTCCTTCTCCCCCTCCCCCTCCTCTTCTTCTTCTTCTCCTCCTTATCTTCCTCCTCCTCCTCCTCCTCCTTCTTCTTCTTCTCCTCCTCCTCCTCCTCCTTCTTCTTCTTCTTCCTTCTTCTCCTCCTCCCCTCCTCCTCCTTCTTCTTCTTCTCCTCCTCCTTCTTCTCCTCCTCCTCCTTCTTCTTCTTCTTCCTTCCCATCCATTGACAAAGAATGACAGGACTGCCAGCGACGTGCCCCCAGGGCCTGATCCACATGGCGAAATCCATTTTCCTGTTTGTAGAGGCTGAGTGATGTCGTACACTTACACTGATCTCATTCTCTGTCTCTGTCTCTCTGTCTCTGTCTGTCTCTCACTGTCTGTCTGCTTGTCTTTCGCTCTCTCTCTCTCTGTTTCTCTCCCTCTCTCTGTCTGCTTGTCTGTCTCTTTGTCCGTCTCTCTCTCTCTTTCTCTCTCTCTCTGTTTCTGTGTCTCTCTCTATCCCGTCCTCTCTCTCTCTTTGTCTCTCTCTTTCTCTCACTGACTTTTTGTCTCTGTCGCAGTCTCTCACAGTCTGTCTCTCTTTCACTTTGTCTCTTTCTGTCTCTTATCTCCCTGTTTTTCTCTCCCCCCCTCTCTCTCTCTCTTTCTTTCTTTTTCTCTCTACCCCCCTCCCCCCTGTGTGTGTGTGTGTGTGTGTGTGTGTGTGTGTGTGTGTGTGTGTGCTTATGTCTCTCTTTCTCCCTCCCCCCATCCCCCCCCACCCCCACCAGCCCGCCCCCGTCATGTTTAAGTTCAGAATAGTTTAGCAAGGATAGATTGGAAGACGAGGCACCGCCTAAAAGCATTATGCTTGAGTTATATTTTTTCTCCCCTCAAGGCTCTGTCTCTGCTTCTCTCTCTCTCTCTCTCTCTCTCTCTCTCTCTCTCTCTCTCTCTCTCTCTCTCTCTCTCTCCCTTCATCTCCTCCATTCCTCTCTATCTCTGTCTCAAAGCTCTCTTGGATCGTCCTTCATTCTTTCTGGATTCTTATCGATTTTCTGCCACCACCACCCCCTCCCCCGCCCCCGCGTTCCCCTCTCCTCACTTTATTTCTTCTTCTTAGTATTATTATAATTATCATTATTATTAACATTGTTATCATTATTGTTCTTTTGCGTTCATGGACTGTAACTATGACGTTCACTGGTGTGTACGAATAGGTTTTTTTTCCGTGTATGACTGTTGTTACCCAGCTATGCTTGCTGGCAGCCATTGTAGGCTTTCGGGGTGTACATAACTGGGTATGTTCTTGTTTCAACAACCTTCCGAACGATGACTTACAATATTTTTAACGGTTCGTGCGTATGCGTATACAGACGAAAGGGGTTTCAGGTATTAGCAGGTCGAAAATGACCATGGCATCAAGAGTCAGATGGAAGATTGGTGGATGTGGGTCCGGAGGTGACTGATGAGGCCAATCCGGGCCCTGAAGGCTCTCCCGCATATGGGACACAAGTGAGTGGGTGCTGTCGTGGCAGTGGCTGCTGCTCGTGCCTTGCGCACAGGACGCTTTCGTTGCACTTCGGTGATGCGCTTGGGTTTAGCTGCACGGGCTCCTGTGGTGATCTTGTTGCGCCAGGCTGGACGGTCCACAGTAAGCGTTTCCCACGGGTTAGCATGTCTACAACATCTTGAAATGAGAGATATCGACCACTAACCCACCAGGTGCGCAACACACACACACACACACACACACACACACACACACACACACACACACACACACACACACACACACTCACTTTACCTTGTGCTGAGGGAGAAAGAGGTGTGCGTATATGTCATTTTGCAATTGCCGTAAGTAGGATGATTAATGTATTTTCATCTGAACATTTATCCCTCATCCCCTTTCTTTGCACAGAATGCAACACAGAGGACGCGAAGAGATCTTAGCAAGCAATTCTTCAAACTAAATTTAAAATAAAAAAAATAATAAAAATTATGCATCACGTCCAGGATCACACAGTGCCACTCGGTTCTTTTTCTCTCTCCCTTTTGAATATTCCAATTCTAACGAAAACGGAGCATGGCTGCCTACATGGAGGGGTAAAAACGATCATTATACGTAAAAACTCACTCATATATACAAGTGAACGTCGGGGCTGCAGCATACGAACGCAGAAGAAAAAGAAGAAAACGAAGATGTATCTCCAAAATGTACACATCAGCGAACAGTTTTGATGCCTTTCTTGTCCACGTCAGTACACACAGACGTCCACTCTCTTGGGTATCGACAGCAGTCACACTTCCCCTTAGCCCGAGTGATGATACTGGTCTTTCTGTCTGCAGCAGATCTCAGCAGCAGTTGCAGCAAACGTTTTCTTCCCACGAACCAGACCATGGTAAGGCCCTGGACTTCCAGGCACCACTAATGGCATTCACTTGATCGACATTGATCCATTCCTGGTTGTACATTCCCTCCTTCAGAGCAAAAGCGATGCTGCTTTCACGTTCTCCATTCATCGCAAGCATTCATATCGGAGACGTCATCTGTTGTTCTCGATTCTTTGTAGCCCCATGTGGCAGAGAAAGACAAGTTGCTGGGCAAACATCAGCCTCAGGGGGCTCCGGTAGAGGGCGGGATGGGGGACTGTGGGGGGTTGTGGGGGGCGTTTGGATTCACACGATAGTCTGTCTTTTGCGAGTTTCTTCAGGCTAAATGCTTGTCAATCTGATCGAGTCACTGAAGACTTCCTCCCCTCCCCCGTTACACGTCCTCCATCTTCCATCCTCACCCTTTCACGCTTCTCTAAGAGGTGGTGACTGATTGATATGGGTGGTTGTGGAGAATTCCGCAAGCTTGGTCAAAAACATGGAGTGCCAACAACCGACCCTGAAAAACTTGTCTTCATTTGGGCTTATTTGTTTTTAGCCCTCCTCCTCTTTTGTTTTTTTGTTTTGTTTTTTTTTGAAAACCACATTCACAGCTATTCTGCCTACGGCATTCAGTTTCTGGAGGCGCTGTGTAGAGATTTTTTTCTCTCTCGTGTTTAATGTGTTTGTCTCTTGCCGGAATTAAGTAAGCGGTGTGAGCGGGGAGGTTTTTCAGATTTGGACAGCAGACTGGACGAGATAGATATGTCATCTTTTCTACCCTTTGTTTGCTTGAGGTATATCTTCTGTCACCTCAGCTATCAGTATTAGAAATGATAGGAACAAAGCGGTGATTACCACCACAAACCTACAAAGACATTCCATATTAATCTACTGACACCAGATTTACAGCCAACTAATGCAGCAGAAGGATGAAATCCCCAACTGTACACATCAATGAGCAGTTTTGACGCACGTCTAGTCCACGTCAGTACACTCAGACGTCCACTCCCTCGGGTATCGACAGCAGTCACACTTCCCCTTAGCATGAGTGATGATATTGGTCTTTCTGTCTGCAGCAGATCCCAGCAACAGTTGCAGCAAACGTTTCCACTAATGGCACACACTTGATTGACATTAATCCATACCACGTTATACATTCCCTCCTTCACAACAAAAGCGGCGCTGTTCTCTCGCTCTCCGTTCATCGCGAGCATTGGCATTGGAGACGTCATCTGTTGTTCTCAGTCCTTTGTACCCCCATGTCGCAGAGAAAGACAAGTTGTCGGGCAAACATCGGCCTCAGGGGGGTCTGGTGGGGAGCAGGGGTGGGGGGAGTGGGGGGCGTTTGGATTCACACAAGAATCGTCGGCCTCCTTCTGTCTTTTGGGACATTGTTAAGGCTGAATTCTTGTCACTCTGATCGAGTCACTGAAGACCTTCCCCCCTCCCCCGTTACACGCCTTCCCCACTTCCCACCTCACCCTTGTCTAAGAGGTGGTGACTGATTGATGTGGGAGGTTGTGGGGAATTCCGTCAGCATGTGCAGAAACAGAAAGTGCCAATGAGGTACATGCATATAAATTTGTCTTCATTTGTACTTGTTAGTGTTAAACCATCCTCCACTTTTGCTATCATTTTCTTTTGAAAACCGCAGTCAGAGCTATTCTTCCAAACACATTCAGTTTCTGAAAGCACTGTATACAGATGATTTTGTTTTCTCTCTTGTTTTGTGTTTCTCTCTTGTAGAAATGTTGGGAGGTAAGTGGTGAGGATGGGGAGGTCTTTCATATTAAGACAGCAGAACGGACGGTATATGAGGTATAGCCTCTTTAGTTCTTCTTTGATTTTTTGTTTGACGGGCGCAACAGCTGAGTGGCTAACGCATTGGACTTTCAATCTCAGGGTCCTGGGCTCGAATCTCAGTAACGGCGCCTGGTCGGTAAAGGGTGGAGTTTTTTCCGATCTCCCGGGTCGACACATTTGCAGACCTGCTTGTGCCTGAATCCCCTTGGTGTGTATTGGCAAATAGAAGATCAAACACGCACGTTGAAGATCCTGTAATCCATGTTAGCGTTCGGTGGGTTATGGAAACAAGAAAATACCCAGCATGCAGACTCCCCAAATCGGAGTATGGCTGCCAACATTGCGGGAGAAAAATGGTCATACACATAAAAGCCCACCCGTCTACATACGAGTGAACGTGGGAGTTACAGCTCACAAACGAAGAAGAAGAAGATGTTTGTTTTGGAGTTTTTTCCCATCATTTTCACTATCAGCATCATGAATAATAGAAACAAAGTGGTCACCACCACAAACCAACGGAGACTTTTACCATTATCTACCGACACATTAGTCGCAGCCAACAGACGCAAAAGAAAAAGAAGAAGAAGGAAGATCCCCAAATTGTGCACATCGATTAACAGTTTTGACGCCTGTCCAGTCCACGTGAAGCACACACAGACGTCCGCTCCCTTTTGTTATCAACAGCAGTCAAACTTCCCCTTAGCATGAGTGATGATGTTGGTCTTTCTGTCTGCAGCAGATCCCAGCAGCAGTTGCAGCAAACGTTTCCATTAATGGCACACACTTGATCGACATTAATCCATACCACGTTATACATTCACTCCTTCAAAGCAAAAGAGGTGCTGCTCTCACGTTCTCCATTCATCGCAAGCATTCGTGTCGAAGGCGTCATCTGTTGTTCTCGGTTCTTTGTAGCCCCATGTCGCAGAGAAAGACAAGTTGCTGGGCAAACATTGGCCCCCGAAGGGGAATGGGGGTGTGTGGAAGGGGGAGGGTTCTGGATTCACACGTAGGCCTCATTCTGTCTTTTTGGACTTTCTTAAGGCTGAATGCTTGTCACTCTGATCCAGTCACTGAATACCTTCTACCCCCTCCTCCATCTCCACTTCCGTCTCCACGCTTTCCCACTTCTGTAAGAGGTGGTGATTGATTGATGTGAGTGGTTGTGGGGAATTCCACAAGCTTGGTCAGAAACATAGGTTGCCAATCAGCAATTTTGAAATAAAACTTCTTTTCGTTCGTATATTTGGTTTAAATCCTCCACCACTTTTGTTATCTGTTTTTTTTTATTCTATCCTTTCTTCCAGTAACACTCGCTACTAGTCTTCCTACAGCATTCAGTGTCTGGAGGCGTGTGCAGACACTTTTCTTTAAATCTCATGTTTTATTTATGTTTACCTTATACTTACTGTGTCAGTGTCAGTTTCTCAAGAAGGCGTCACTGTGTTAGGACAAATCTATTACACTACACCACATCTAACACGCTAGTCAGACTTTGATCGCATGCATATATACTTGAGTACCAATCAGAGTGGATTTATTCTACATAATTTTGCCAGAGGACCACAATTTATTGTCATGGATTCTTTTTCAGCGTGCCAAGTGCGCACTGCATAAGGAACTTAAGATTTTTGTCTAATTCGAATGACCAGACGCTCAGATTGATTTTCCAGTCCAACTTGGGAGAAAAGGTGAGAGTGGGAATCGAACCCAGACCCTCAAGGACACCATATTGGCAAATATGCATCTTAACCATTCTGCCACCTTCTTCCCATCCTTTTCCCTTGCAAGGATGCTGGGGGGTGAGCGGTGTGGGTGGGGAAGTCTTTCAGATTTAGACAGCAGACTGGACAAAATCATGCTAAGTATGTCATCTTTTCTTCAACTTTTATTTTTCATCTATCAGCATTGATTATTGTGGGTGGGGAAGTCTTTCAGATTTAGACAGCAGACTGGACAAAATCATGCTAAGTATGTCATCTTTTCTTCAACTTTTATTTTTCATCTATCGGCATTGATTATTGTGGGTGGGGAAGTCTTTCAGATTTAAACAGCAGACTGGACAAAATCATGCTAAGTATGTCATCTTTTCTTCAACTTTTATTTTTCATCTATCGGCATTGATTATTGGAGAAACAAAGAGGTGGCTACCACCACAGAGACATTCTGCGTTGATCCACTGGCACCGAAAGCTGACTCGAACGCAACACAAAAATGGAGGTAACTGGGGCTGGAGGAGGTTGGAAAGGGGCAGGACGGAGTGAAGGGGAAGGGGGGGGGCGGGGGGGGGGGGCAGAAAATAGAGATCACTATGGGAACAGGGCCTGAAATACAATATGAATTCTGGTCATTTTCTATCTATATCTGTGCATACAAATGAAAACGGCGCTGATGATAATGATGATGATGATTTTGGTGCTGATCATCATGCAGATGGAGATGCAGTTTAGGTGTGAGACAAGATGAACATTCCAGAATCTTCGCCGCCAATGTGCCAACTCACTTTTTCCATGTCTCAGTGACTCAGAGAAGAGCTTCTCGGCAAATTGCTGGATCTGATATATCTGAGAAACACGGGAAACCTGTGCAAATGTTGTCACAGAGCTAAAACAAAAATCCCGCCCTTCATTGAAAGAAGAATAAACGTCGCGAGGGATACGCGCGCTCCGTGTTCTGTGCAGGGTTTTTTTTGTTGTTGTTGTTGTTTTTTTTTTTTAAATACTGTCTTGGCAAATAACGCCACTGTGAACCACCGACACTTGCCTCGAGGGGTTGATCCACAAGGGGGGGGGGTCCATTCGTTCCTCTCACCGTGTCCTCTCTTCTTCAGCGTGTGAAGGCAGAGTACAAGACGACACTCTCATCACGTCACTTTGGAGGAGACTCTTGCTTTTTCTCAGTGTTTTCCTCTTGGAAGGGGTGTTGATTGAATAGTGTCTGGTAGTGAATGGCTGGTTGTACATGCTGAAAGATGCACCTCCCTCCCCCCCCCCCCTCCCTCCACCCCCCCACTCCCCGCACCAAAAAAGGTGTTGTCTGTTTTGTCGTTTAAAGAGACATCAGAGCCTTGTGTCGTTTGAAATTCCTGTTTTGCGTTTGAACAACCCAGCTTCATCTATATCAATGTCGATGGATTTATTATATAGCTCTCTTGCTACTGACACTTGGCCTTTCTTGATGGGTTTTCTGAACTGCTCTTGAGAATTAGTATTTTAGCTGGGTTATGTTATATGGGTTGAAAGATGTACATATTTTCTGCCTCTCTGTCTGTCTCTCTCGCTCACTGTCTCTCTCTGTCTTTGCGTTTGTGTGCATGCATGTGTGTGTGCGTGTGTGTGTGCGTGTGTGCGTGTGTGTGTGTGTGGGGGGGGGGGTGTTAGTGTGTGTGTGTGTGTGTGTGTGTGTGTGTGACAAAGACCGACATCACTCCACGGAAACTGATGCCTTTTCATTCCATGCGCGCGCGCGCGCGCGCGTACACTGCACAGCCTGAAGCAGTTCTCCAAAAACGGAAGAATCTTGTTATTCATTCTGTCCATATTCGCAAAAAGAATCCCCGCTTTCTCTCTGCTTCTAAGACCTCCCGAATTCAGAACGTAAGAGAACAGTAAGGGCGCGTCTCCTCCCTGTCCTACGCCAACGCTTACAAAAGCGTCCTCTGGCTTCTTACCGCCAGACCCAGGGGTACAGTCGGCAGTCCAACAAGAACGGCCAACGTCCGTCTAACTTCCGGCACATCTCGTGCAGTTTCTCCCCCCGGAAGCCGTTTGTTTCCTGCCCATGCGCACTGGTCATTTCCTGGTCTCGGTGTTTCGGGCAGCACTAATGGCATCTACTTGATGCCATGGTGGTGTGTACAAGAAAAAACAACAGAGAACTGTGAGGTCGTCGCTGTTGTGAATGCTGCCATCCAGTGCCAGTAAGTTCCGTTCCACACTTTGGATATCGCAAGTTAGATTTTTTTTTTTTTTTTTTTTTTTTTTTTTTTTTTGTTGTTGCTGGTTGGTCTCCAGGTTGCAAGAGAGCCGGCAGCAGGTTCAGCAATCTGCAGTAATGGGGTTGTTAGACACCAGAAGAATCTGTTTAGCCTTTTTTTTTAAGGGGGGGGGGAGGGAGGGGGGGCTCTCTGTTTTAAAGAGACCGTGTGACTGTGTGCTAGCTTATTGTCTTTTTGTCTGTTTTGGGGTGGGGGTTTTTTGGGTTTGTTTGGGTTCTTTTGTTGTTGTTGTTGTTGTTTTTTTTGGGGGGGGTTGTCTGTTTGTTTGGGTTGGTTTGTTTGGGGTTGTTTTTTGTTTTGTTTTGTTTTTCTGAAAGCCTTTGACTTGCCTTTGTGAACAGCTTGACTTTGAACAACAAGTCCAAACGGATATTCGATCTCCTAACTTTCAAGAATCCTTTTTTCTTCTTTTTCTGTTGTTGATAATTTTCCTTGGGCATTTCGATACTAATTAATTCAGCTCACACAACTCTTCGCCAGTTCCACTTCCTTGCACTTAAATTTAATCCTGGGTGATTTGTTGAAGACACACTCATACACGCATGCGTGCGCACACGCTCGCACGCACGCACACACACACACACACACACACACACACACACACACACACACACACACACAAGCACACACGTACATGCGCCGGCACACAATGCAAACACACATGCACGCACACACACACACACACACACACACACACACACACACACACACACACACACACACACACTGCAAAGCCTGAAGCAGTTCTCCAAATCACTCCCCCACACACTTTACTCCGTTCCACTTCCCTGTGCTTAAATTGAATCCTGTGTGTGTTTTGTTGAAGACACGAGTTTATGTTCGTGATCAGCGTATTGCTTCCATTGGATGGTGTTTGTTAGATCCCCGTTCATCTCTATGTTCGTTTCAAGAAAGTGTGGCATTCTGTGACAGATGAAGTTTCTGCTTTAAAAACAAACAAACAAACAAAAAAAAACAAAACAAAAAAACACCTTTGTAACTGATGGAAGGTAAAATGTAGAGCTGCTTCACAACTGGCAAGAAAGATATGTCTGTCACTGTCTACGTTTCTGTCTCAGTGTCTCTGTCTCTGCTCTCTGTCTGTCTGTCTGTCTATGTCTGTCTGTCTGTCTGTCTCTCTCTCTCTCTCTCTCTCTCTCTCTCTCTCTCTCTCTCTATCTATCTATCTATCTATCTGTCCATCACTCTCCCCCTCCTCGCTCTCTCCTTCCCCTCTCTCTGTTACTGACTGTCCGTCTTCCTGTGTATCTTTCTGTGTCTGTCTGTTTATCTCCCTCTTTCTCTCACCCCCCTCACCTCTCTCTCTCTCTCTCTCTCTCTCTCTCTCTCTCTCTCTCTCTCTCTCTCTCTCTCTCTCTTTCTCTCTCGATGATCAATATTTTCTCTCCAGTGACTCTGACCTTAACTAAAAAAAAAAAAAAAACAGAAAAAAAACCGCTGTCGTTCTTAGAGGATTCAATCAGGAACAATTGCCAGCGATTGCTAGTGAATGGTGTTGAATAGGCATATATATATATGTGTGTGTGTGTGTGTGTGTGTGTGTGTGTGTGTCGCTCAGTGTAGAACTCGGAGGAGTGGGTGGGTGGTTGGGTAGGTTGGTAGGTGGCAGAGGCCTGGAGGGGTTGGGAGGAAGGGAAGGCGTAAGGTGGGGGCTGGAGTCTTACATCCTTCTGTGATCAGTCGTCAGATGTCTGGGCCATAGATGCAATGTTCATGCAGCTGCAACAAAGTCGTTCTAAATTGAAGAAGGACAAGAACAAGAAGAATAAAAAGGAATGTTGGGGGGTGGAAAAAAAAAAAGAGCGGAAATGGAAAACAGAAGGAAACGAAGGTGTTAGGTAGGTGGGAGACCAAAAAAAAAAGGGGGGGGGATGAATAAAAGATCACGGAAAAACAGGAGTGAGGGAAAAAAGAAAGAAGAACGAATGACAAAAAAAACAACAAAAACGTTCAGTAATGTACACGACGTAAAATAAAAAGATGAAAAACAAAAAGATAATTACGGGAAAAAGAAGAAGAAGAAATGGAAGAAGCAAACAAGTTAAATAAAAAGCGGTAGAAGGAGAAGAAGAAGAAGAAGAAGAAACCAGAGAAAAGAGGAAAACGAAGAAGATTGGTAAACTGACTGATTGATTGAATCATTAATGTACAAAGAATTAGGTATAATAAAAGCCTTTCTATAATTCTGCCAAGTTCACGAAAACAAAGTATGAAAAGAAATCAGTCAATGAATCGATAGATAGATGGATATTAACAAAGCAAAAATAACATAGAAACAATAATGAAAATAGTTTTGTTTGGGTTTTTTTTTAAGAGAGAATTAGCAGAATCAGAATTTCAATAACGATAACAACAACAAGGTAATAAAAAGAAGAACCATTACGATATAACACACACAAATAGATAATTATGTAAATAAATGAAGCAAAATAATGAAGAAAGAAAGAAAGACAGAAGAAGAGGACATACGACGACGACGACGACGAAGAAGAAGAAGAAACAAGTTGGAAAATCATCAAGAAGAATGCTCGTACATTCTAAAAGAAAAGAACTACAACAACAAAAATAGCAGATTCATGTATTTGGTTTATTTTGTTCG
>NC_134902.1:25697224-25699724 GCF_041734735.1 Babylonia areolata | reverse complement strand
GTGTTGGGGGGGTGGGGGGGGGATGAAAGCAATGAAAGGACTGAAAGGACACAACGGATGCAAACCGAATTAACTCACTCAGTACGGCCAGTCCTCTCTTCTCCTCTACACAGACCCCTCGGACGTCCAGTTGGTGTCTGAATGACCCAACCTTTAGCTTCCGTCGTCAGAATTGTGGTATTCTTTGTCAACATTCACCTCTTCAGTATAAGAGCCTTCCGCTTGCAATATTTTGATGATGGTAATTGGGGTGAAACGCTGTTAACGTCGTCTCTTTCGCCGTTCGTATGGAGAGAGTTAATGTATACGTATTTAAAAAGAATGTGCGGCGAAAATAAATTCTATAGTTTTGTTTCCGTAAGGGAACATACAGTGTCTTTTGTGTCTGTAAAAATGAGCGTGAAAACTAAACTATAATTTGAAAAGGGGGAAGGAGTAGTTATTGGGGAGTAGAGGAGAACTAAAAAAAAAAAAAAAAAATAAAAATCCCTTGAAGACACAAACAGGAAATCCTGCTTTTGGAACGAATTCCGGTTTAACCTAACTCTTTATTTTTTTTTTTTTTTTTATCGATGTTTCAGGATAAAAGTGATAAAATCAGTTTGTCGTCTTGTCTATAACATTAGTTTGTCATCTTGTCTATCTTTTTTTTATACTTGACATCATTTGCCGAGTATAAAACTTGGAAGACAAAACAGCCAAATTCATACTAACGCGAACACAATCACTTATTCTCTCGAATTTGACATACGCGTGTAAAACTATAAGTAGACACGTGCATAAATATTTTTTCTCGAGATTTCTAAAATTCATATTGAAAAAACAACAGATGGTGTAAGCATTTAATTTTCATGATGAATGGCTTACATTATTATCTATTCAGACGTGTTTCTGTTCATCCAAACTGTCAAAGGCTGAGTCGAGGAACTGCCGCTTCAGAGCTGTCGGAACTGGAATTTGAACCTGCCGAGGTGTGGCAACTTCGATCTTGGAAAACCAAAAAAATATATTACTACTACTACTACTACTACTACTACTACTACTACTACTACTACTACTACTACTACTAATGATAATAATAATGATAAACTACAACAACAACAACTACTACTACTACTACTTCTACTACTAATGATGATGATAATATAAAACTACTACTACTACTACTACTGCTGCTGCTGCTACTGCTGCTGCTGCTACTACTACTACTACTACTACTACTACTACTACTGCTACTACTGCTGCTGCTGCTGCTACTACTACTACTACTACTACTACTACTACTACTACTACTACTACTACTACTACTAACAATAATAATAATAATTATGGTCGGTTTCAAAATTTCCTCGATTCAAATCTTGTAACACATGCAGAAAGTTCCGTGTGATAATGATTGGCTACTAATTGTCCAAGGGCATGCACCGTGCATGGTAAAGGAAATCGTCCAGGCGCATGCGTCGTGCAGGGCCAAGGAGATCATTTCCTGTGTCAGCGGCTCGCGGTGTGGTGGGGGTGGGGTTGTTAGGGTGACTTCCGGTGAACCAAGGGCACGGATGGTGTGAGTGACAGTCTGAAGCCTCCATCAGTCACGCTGCTTGCGTTCGTGCGCAAGGTTTTGGTGTGTGTGTGTGTGTGTGTGTGTGTGTGTGCGTCCGCGCGCGCGCGCGCGCGCCTCACTCTCTGTCCTCTCTGTCCTTTATTTTCACCCGTTGTCCTATCCCCCTCTTTCTCCCTTCCTTCCTCTGCTTCTGTTCTATGTCTCTGTCTGTCTGTCTGTCTCTATCTTCCTCTCTTTTTCTCTCTGTGTCTGTCCCTCACTCTCTCATTCGGGAGTGTTCATGCTGGGTTTGTTTTATTTGATTTCCACAACCCATCGAACTCCAACATGGATTACAGTATCTTTAACGTGTGGATTTGATCTTCTGAGTGCGCGCGCGCGCGCACGCACACACACACACACACACACACACACACACACACACACACACACACACACACTAAGGGGGTCCAGGCACTACCAGGTCTGCAGATGTTGACATGGGAGATGGGAAAAATCTCCACTCTTAGATGCGACGGGGATCGAACTGAGGAAACTCGGGCGAGAATCTGACGTTCTGACACAAGTGCTTGTGTTGCGAGCGCAATAGCCGAGTGGTTAAAGTGTTGGACTTTCAATCTGAGGCTCCCGGGTTCGAATCTCAATAACGGCGCCTGGTGGGTAAAGGGTGGAATTTTTTGTTTGTTTGTTTGTTTTCCGATCTCTTAGTTCAACATAATTATGTGCAGACCTGTCGGTGCCTGAACCTCCTTCATGTGTACACGCACGCAGAAGATTAAATACGCACGTTAAACATAAAGTAGTCCATGTCAGCGTTTGGTAGGTTATTGAAACAAGAACAAACCCAGTATGCATACCCCCGCAAAACGGTGCATACCTGTCTATGTGGCGGGGTGAAAATAGAAAAAAACCCAACACACACACACACACACACACACA
>NC_134902.1:25687224-25689724 GCF_041734735.1 Babylonia areolata | reverse complement strand
GAAAGCCCTTCAGCGTTGATAATTCGTGACACACAAGACGCGTCCTTTCTTGTTACGATGTTTGATAAACAAACATATTGAGGGAATGAATACAGTTTTAAGTTCATAATTAATCAGTTAATTAATATGCTGAGCGTCGTGAATAAACGTGAAATGTAAACATCATTCAAGGCTGTGTTTGAAGGAATAATTGATCAAATTCCATTTATGATATTATCGAATGTGACTGACGAAAAAAACCAAGTATCCAGCAATAATGCATTATGTATGAATTCATTATGCCACAGTCGCCAACACGACCGTGTGCCTTTTAATGTCAGCACCGTATCTTCTTCTTCTTCTTCTTCTTCTTCTTCTTCTTCTTCTTCTTCTTCTTCTTCTTCTTCTTTTCCTCCTCCTCCTTCTTCTTCTTCTTCTTCTTCTTCTTCTTCTTCTTCGTACATGATAATGTACTAATTGTTCTTTTCATTGCTTTGTTACTTTTGATAGACTATTCCAGTTACTATTCTTATTCGCCGTTCTTATTACTTTATTTTATTTTATTTCATTTTATTTCTTTAGTTCTATGTTTTGTGTCGTTCTTTATTTTTACGTTGGATACAGGTAGACACACACACCTATTTCTTCTTCTTGTAGTTGTCGTTGTCGTCGTCGACGCCGTTGTCGTTGGTGTTGTCGTTGTCGTCGCCGTCGCCGTTGTCGTTGTTGTTGTTCTTGTTCTTCTATTCCTTCTCCTCCTCCTCCTCTTCCTTCTTCTTCTTCTTCTTCTCCTTCTTCTTCTTCTTCTTCTCCTTCTTCTCCTTCTTCTTCTTCTTCTTCTCCACGCATGAAACTCAACACTTCCCTATGCTGACACAGTATGGAGTGCAGTGTGTTTTGAAGGATCTGAAAGCTGTCCGTTGAAACAAACATCAATAAATGTATAGAATATATAGGTAAAAGGGGTGTCTTCACACATACACACACACACACACACACACACACACACACACACACACACACACACACACACACACACACACAATGAATCATATCTTTTAACAAAATTTGCGAGATACAAGACAAGACAAGACAAGAATTTGCGAGAGAGAGGGAGAGAGAGAGAGAGAACTCAGAACTCAGAACTCAGAATTCAAAACTTTTTTCATTCAAAGATGAAGATTTTTGGCATAGCCCATTCTTCCAACCTATCCTTGCTAATCTACATCACAGAGAGAGAGAGAGAGAGAGAGAGAGAAGAAGAAGAAGAAGAAGAAGAAGAAGGAGTGGACATAATTATGTGGAATGGGGGAGAGGTGTGGGATGATGGGTGTTGAGTCTGACTGAGAAGTTGAGTTGCGTGTGAAATCAAAAGTGTGAATCGACGGGGGAAACCCCCTCCCAAAAAAAAAACACGTGGACTGCTGCGACAAAACAATATCCCACATCTCAACTTTTCAGCCAGTAAACATCCTCCTCTTTGATCCCCACCCTCACACTCACCTCATTCCTCCACAATTCTGGAAACAGAGAAAAAACTGAATACAACAGATTAGACTTCTACAACAAAATTAAAAGAAACGATTATCAAATTGAGAATCATCTAACTGATCAAATCGATCCTGCTCACAAACAATCTCTTTGTCAACTCAGAATAAGCGCACATTATTTGATATTGAACGAGGAAGATATAATCAAACATTCCCAGAGAAGAGAGGTTATGTGATATATGTGAAGCTGTTGAAGATGAATTACATTTCTTAGATACGTGTATCTTATTTCATGATTTGCGAAACCATGTAATTACAGCAGTATGATCATCAACCAAATGTGATCACTAGAAAAATACAAAACAATGTCCTAAAACCAAGTGAGTTATTCAACTGCGATGACAGTCAGAAAAACACTCGCCAACTATGTATTTCATTGCATGCGTATTAGATGACCGTTTATTTCTTCGTCCCTTTTGTTTTTTTGTTGTTGTTTTTCTTGTGTCTATTAATCCTTCGGGATAGTATGACAATAAATGAAGTCAAGTCATAAATGATGTCAAGTCCTCCACCCTCAATAATCTAATTCTAAGAATGAAAGAAAGAAAAGGGGGGGAGGGTGACGGGACGGGGGAGGGTGCAGGGGAGGAGGGGGGGGGGCGTGAGGAACTGAGGGATTGGGGAGAGGGGGGAGGGGGGGAGCAAAGGAGGACTGCAACACAGCTCGACGCCATCAATGACGTATGAAAAAAAAAATCGTGACATCAACAACCCTTTGACGTGTCTGACCAATTACGCAATGATAAAACAAGAGCCGCACGCGTGCACGTCTTCGAATGAAGGGGTTTCTCAAACAGGGTTTTATATGCAGACAAACAACGCCTCCGTTGCAGAAATAAGCCTCGTTAATTGCGTAATGTTGCTTGCTGTCTTTGTTTTGCATGACGCTTTTCTTGTAACTTGCAGTGGTTTCTTTCTGGTGTGTGTGTGAGTTTTTGTTGTTGTTTTTTTTGTGATCTTTTTTTTTTTTT
>NC_134902.1:25669724-25682224 GCF_041734735.1 Babylonia areolata | reverse complement strand
GGATAGCGCATGCCTTCTTTGAGCCCCTTTGCTAAACTGAAGCCAGCGGACATTTGGACAGTGGCGCCTCCTTGAGAAACTGAAACAGAAATTTAAACGAAGAATTCATCACCACAGCTATTCCACAAAATACCAGTCTTCCATTCTGCAGCTGCAAAAAAAAAAAAATCCGCCTAGGGTAACCTACCTAACGAGAGAGGGGGAGATGGGATGGAAACTGGGGAAATAAAAAGGAAATTGGATTTAGGAATTGTGTGGAGCAATCTGTGTCCATCAAAGTAGTACGCCGACAGTCAATGCCCAGAGCACCATGGTACGTCTGTTGATTGCTTTCATTATGAGCAGAAAATGCAACTTTGTCTTTTTTTTTCTGGACAAAGTGTATATGAACACAACATAAAAAAGAGCCTGTTTTCACTGTGGCAACTCTATATAAGCTAGACTAAAAGGAAGATAGCTCAGTAGTGATAAATTGTGGCAACTCTATATAAGCTAGACTAATAGGAAGATAACTCAGTAGTGATTCTTCTTCCTCGTTCACCTCCCATTAGATGAGCAGCCCGGTGTCCTCGATGAAGGCTGCCGTCCGTCGCAACTCCTCCAGGGTGCTGTACAGTTTGGCTTCACTCAGTAGTGATAAATTCTTTGCTAACATTGTACACAATAAAACTGGGCATGTTTGTTTGTTGTTGTTGTTGTTGTTGATTGTTTGTTTCGTTGTTGTTTTATGTAGTTGCTTTACGCCCAGCTAACCACACAAGGCCAAATAAGAGCTGGAAACATAGTTAATGTTTGTTTGTTTGTTTGTTTTTATTAACCTCGAGAAAGCAAACATACCAGTCAATGTTATCGATTAGGTAGACCTAGTTAAAATAGGTTCATGTTACGCAGTTCCCTCCCCAAAAAAAGCAAAAGCTGTTCGAAACCACAAAATGCAAGTTGTGTTTTACTGCTTTTTAAATGATTAACTGTAGCATCATTTATACATCTTTGCTTCTGAATAAAAAGAATTTTTTTAAAAAATATGACCAAGATCTTGGCGGCGATGATATTACCCCCCCCCCCCCCACCTCACCCCCCGCAGATGGCATCAAACTCTTTACCTATGGCAGAAAGCTCACTTTCCCCAGACTTGCCTTTGCCATGGTGAAATGTTCGGAAAGTTAACTCTCTCCATACGAACGGCGAAAGAGACGACGTCAACAGCGTTTCACCCCAATTACCATCATCAAAATATTGCAAGCGAAGTCTCTTATACTGAAGACGTGAATGTTAACAATGAATGCCACAATTCTGACGATGGAAACTAAATGTTGTGTCATTGAGACACCCACTGGACATCCGAGGGGTCTGTGTGGAGGAGAAGAGAGGACTGGCCGTACTGAGTGAGTTAAGATACGCCTTCTCATCTTGTCACTCAGCTTTGAATGAAGGAGACACACTGCTAGAAGGGTTGCACGAAACAGCCCCAGAACCTTTTTGTAACCTGATAAGTCAGCGTGGATAGCATTACAGTGCTTGGATAGAGATGCTTCAAGAGGGGTTGTTGTTGTTGTTGTTGTTGTTGTTGTTGAGAAAAAGATATACACGTGGGTAACAACCTCTAAACAATCTTTCATTCAAGAGCCAGACAGTTCACCATGTTCGAAATACATGGTAGTTCTACATCTTCTGGTCTGTACCCTGAGAAAAACAAGTTGTGCTACAATTTAGTCCTTATGAATAAAAATGATAATAATGGTAGTAATAATGGCAAAAATAGTAGTGGCAGTAGTAGTAGTAGTAGTTGTTGTTGTTGTCGTTGTTGTGGTGGTGGTGGTGGTAATTATAATGATAATAATGGATACTTATGTAGCACACTATCCAGAAATCTGCTCTATATGCTTTACAAAAATGCTTTTGTTTACATGACACATTTCATCAATGTTACGTACGCACACCAAAATGTGAACAACACACACACACACACACACACACACACACACACACACACACACACACACACACACACACACACACACACACACACACACACACACACACACACACACACACACACACTTAAAACATACATTTTAAGATACATATGTACATAACAGCTGCCCTCCACACACACGCGCACATAGGCACACATACACACACACACACACACACACACACACACACACACACACACACACACACACACACACACATAATTATTATGATGATTATTATTGAATCAAGGGCTGCGTGTACAACGGACTTGGCTGCAGCGCCCTTTTCCTCCGCTACATCGCTATGGATTTCAATGGTGTGGTGTTACAACGTGTTGGTAACGATCAGCAGCTGATCGACGGGCACAATAGCCGAGTGGTTAAAGCGTTGGACTGTCAATCTGAGGGTCCGGGGTTCGAATCACGGTGACGGCGCCTGGTGGGTAAAGGGTGGAGATTTTTACGATCTCCCAGGTCAACATATGTGCAGACCTGCTAGTGCCTGAACCCCCTTCGTGTGTATATGCAAGCAGAAGATCAAATACGCACGTTAAAGATCCTGTAATCCATGTCAGCGTTCGGTGGGTTATGGAAACAAGAACATACCCAGCATGCACACGCCCGAAAGCGGGGTAAAAACGGTCATACACGTAAAAGCCCACTCCTGTGCATACGAGTGAACGCAGAAGAAGAAGAAGCAGATCAGCAGCTGATCTGTGGCAAACAGAACAACTGGGATTTTGTTCAGCGAAACGGAATGACAACTGGAATCTACCCGTGCAAATGACAATTGGAATCTACACCAGGGCAAATGACAACACGAATAAAGAAAAAACCCTGGCAAATCACAACTGGATTTTCCTCCAAGGCAAATGACGACCGGATTCTGTACCGCGGGAAATGATAACTTGAAATTAAATTTTGTATACACCAAGGGAAATAAAAAATGGAATATGTGCACCAGGACAAATGACACTGGGAATCAGTAGCAAAGCAAATGACAATTAGAATATGTACCGGGACAAATTACAGTTTGAATCCATACCAGAGCAAAATGGCAATTTGGAATGGACTATGTTAATAAAATCATGTACTGGGACATACCAAAATGAGATTCTGTGCTGGAGTATATAAAACGATTGAACGATGTACCGATGTGGATGACCATTAGAATTTTATACCCGGATCATCTACAGTTCGAATCTATACCACTACAAATATTTGAATGACAATTGAAACTGAAATACTGAAGCAAATGACATTTGTAATATATACTGGGGCATATGACTGTTGACATCTGTATCCGGGCAAATGAAAATGGTGGAATTTGTAACTGGGCAAAATTAATGATAATTTGGAATCTGTAAGACCGTAAGTTTTGTACCTATACTGAAAATGTGTGTGTGTGTGTGGTGTGTGTACATGTAGTTATACAAGTACACATTCCGACGCGTGTTTTTGTTTGTTTTTGTTTGTTGTTGTTGCTATTGTTGTTTTTTCATGTTGTTCCAAAGCCTGATTCGTCATCAAACTCCACAAGTTACCTTGGGGGCAATTCATAAATGTATGTTTTTTTCTTCTTTATTTTGGTTGTTTATTTCTTTGGTATTTGTTACTTTTCATACTGTTTTACATCCGCGTGTTTGTTTTTGTTGTTTGTTGTTGTTTTTTTGTTGTTGTTGCTGGGTTTTTTTGTTTGTTTGGGGGAGTGGTTTATTTGGTTGGGTTTTTTTGTTGTTGTTTATTTGTGTGTTTGTTTGTTTTGGTAAATTTGTATTTTGGTCATTTCATATATTTCCTCCTTCATTGCAAACCAGCTCCTGAGCAATTTATCAAAACGGCAGTGTGACAAAAGGTATGAGTGACCAAGGGAGATAAATCATACTTAGCATATCAGTGCTCCTCAACGGGCTTATGACCCGTGACACACGGTTGGTCCGGCGCTGTACCTGTTCCTGCACTTCCCTCTGTCTGTCTGTCTGTCTCTCTCTCTGTCTTTCGGAAACAAAAAAATCGTCAGATAAACAGTAACAGTTCATTTAAAAGTGAGAGCAGCAAAACTGTCGTGTTCTAAGAACTTGACACCTGCTTCTTGACAAGTAATTTGATTTGATTGATTGTCCTATTTTTTCCGTTAAAATGCAATAATAGTTGTTGTTATTTATTTTTTTTTTATATAAACACATATTCTCCCTTGTGTGTGTGTGTGTGTGTGTGTGTGTGTGTGTGTTTGTGTGTGAGTTGTCGGGTGTGTGTGTGTGTGTGTGTGCGCGCGCGCGCGCGCGTTTTAAACAGGTGTTTTCCTCACATTCACAATTTCAATTGCTTTACGAAAAATCAACTAAAATATGTTTTCATATATAGAAATACTATATGTATGTACTATAATTAATATAAGTTATAATACTCGTTCCACGTTTTGCAAAACGAAATTCCAGTAATGCGTGCTTAAGTCAATCAACAGATGTGATTATTGCATCACTCCACAGTAACATTTATTTGCTTTTTCCTTTTTTGTGTGTTATTATTATGTTGTTGTTGTTGTCGTGAGGCTCATCCATAAAATCCAGAGAGACTGTCGCTTTCATTTATTACATCCTGAAAGAACAGTACTTGGAATTTAGAACATTTTATTCTATGAAACTATAGCCTACAGTGCACACAGGCGTTCACACAAAGTGAGTTCAAGGCAGAAATACTTGATGCAAGGAGGAAGGCTACAGTATTCCTTCCTATAGGGGGAAGGTGGTAGAATGCTTAACCCTTTCACCGCCAGTCAATTTAGAGTACAAAATTCCCTTGTGGTATAAACACAGAACAGCAGTGGCTAAGAATAGCTAGGGATTGCCCCCTCCGAAGTCTAGAAAATATGGTCATATTCTACCACCCAACATTAAGAGCAGCAGATTCACGGATAGCAGACAGGTGAATGGTCACCTTTCAGTGACACGGGTCCACTACCACGCCTGTGCATAAATGCGAGCTTGGCGGCGAAAGGGTTAAAACGCATATCTGCCAATATTGTGTCCGATGAAACGATTAAACCGAGGTTCCGTGTGCAGCACACTTGGCGCTCTGAAAAAAAAAAAATCCAACAACCCATGACAACAAAAGTGTTGTCCTCTGGTAAAGTTCTGTCGAAGAAATCCACACTGAGAGGTACACAAATATGTATAGGTATGCATGCAGAAGGCTCGGCTAAAAGCACGTTGGGTTATGCTGCTCGCCAGCCATGTGCCTAGCAGACGTGGTGTAGCGTATATGGACTGGTCCGAAAGCAGTGATGCCTACTTGAGAAACTGAAACTGAAACTTGATCCAAGGACAACAGAGAAGGAGGCAGAAACAAAGAGAGCGTGGCCGGAATGGTTTGTTGACATTCTTGGCCACGTAGCACCAGAGATCAGGGTTGTGGCAATACCTTGCGCTGGACCAAACTCCATAGTTAACTTCACCTATCCCGTAGTCTTGTGGACCGTTGGGGCGCCACAGGTGATCTGGCAACCAGCATCCTCCAATCCTCTCGGTTTTCTGACCTCCTGATTGTATCGCTCAACCTCAAGCCCGTCCATTCTGGGATGTTGTCCTCCCATCTCTTCCTCTGTCTGCCTCTCCTTCTCCCCCCTTGCATTGTGCCCTGCAGGAATGTCTTGGCAAGCCCTGATGATCTCATGACATGGCCATACCATTTGAGCTTGCGTCTCTTGACCAAGGTCAACAGGTCTTGGTAGGGCCCAGTGACTTGCCTGATTCTGTTTCGAACTTCTTCGTTCGTGATATGATCTTTGTAGGAGACAAGAGAGTTAACTACAAGAGAGAGAGAGAGAGAGAGAGAGAGAGAGAGAGAGAGAGAGAGAGAGAGAGAGAGAGAGAGAGAGAGAGAGAAAACTAGATCACAACACTATTGGAGACAGTGATCATGATATGAAATGGGTTTCCCATCAGTGACTGTTCCCACCACGTTCAAAGTTTCAAAATGGCAACAACAACAACAAGAACAACAACAACAACAACAACAAAAGCAAGGAGAAGAATTTAAAAAAAAAGAAAATGTTAGGCTGCGAACGAACAGAAGCAGCTGCAAGTGTGCAATGATAAGTTTTGTTGTTCCATTCCATGTGGTCTGGCTGCTTTGGGGTTGTTACTGGTATCATTGGAGGCTTTGTTGTTCGATTTAGTTCACACTCTGATCGTATTGGCGTTGTTTACTGGTATCATTGGAGGCTTTGTTGTTCGATTTAGTTCACACTCTGATCGTATTGGCGGTATCATTGAAGGCGCTGTTGTTCGATTTAGTTCACACTCTGATCGTATTGGCGTTGTTTACTGGTATCATTGGAGGCTTTGTTGTTCGATTTAGTTCACACTCTGATCGTATTGGCGTTGTTTACTGGTATCATTGAAGGCGCTGTTGTTCGATTTAGTTCACACTCTGATCGTGTTGGCGTTGTTTACTGGTATCATTGAAGGCTTTGTTGTTCGATTTAGTTCACACTCTGATCGTATTTGCGTTGTTTACTGGTATCACTGGAGGCTTTGTTGTTCGATTTAGTTCACACTCTGATCGTATTGGCGTTGTTTACTGGTATCACTGGAGGCTTTGTTGTTCGATTTAGTTCACACTCTGATCGTATTGGCGTTGTTTACTGGTATCATTGGAGGCTTTGTTGTTCGATTTAGTTCACACTCTGATCGTATTGGCGTTGTTTACTGGTATCATTGGAGGCTTTGTTGTTCGATTTAGTTCACTCTCTGATCGTAATGGCGTTGTTTACTGGTATCATTGGAGGCTTTGTTGTTCGATTTAGTTCACACTCTGATCGTAATGGCGGTATCATTGGAGGCTTTGTTGTTCGATTTAGTCACTCTCTGATCGTAATGGCGGTATCATTGGAGACTTTGTTGTTCGATTTAGTTCACACTCTGATCGTATTGGCGTTGTTTACTGGTATCACTGGAGGCTTTGTTGTTCGATTTATTTTGAAAGCTTTGCTGTTCGTTTTAGTTCACTCTCTGATCGTAGCCTCCCTTTGTGTCTCTGGTGGTGGGGGGTGGGGGTGGAGTGAGGGATGGGGATGCGGGGGGAGGGTGGATGGGGGGGGTGCTGTGATGGGGTTACAGGGGTGGAAAGTTGATTGATGAGTGGTGGGGTGGGGGGAGGGTGGATGGGGGGGGGGTGCTGTGATGGGGTTACAGGGGTGGAAAGTTGATTGATGAGTGGTGGGGTGGGGGGAGGGTGGATGGGGGGGGGGGGGTGCTGTGATGGGGTTACAGGGGTGGAAAGTTGATTGATGAGTGGTGGGGTGGGGGGAGGGTGGATGGGGGGGGGGGGGGTGCTGTGATGGGGTTACAGGGGTGGAAAGTTGATTGATGAGTGGTGGGGTGGGGGGAGGGTGGATGGGGGGGGGGTGCTGTGATGGGGTTACAGGGGTGGAAAGTTGATTGATGAGTGGTGGGGTGGGGGGAGGGTGGATGGGGGGGGGGGTGCTGTGATGGGGTTACAGGGGTGGAAAGTTGATTGATGAGTGGTGGGGTGGGGGGAGGGTGGATGGGGGGGGGTGCTGTGATGGGGTTACAGGGGTGGAAAGTTGATTGATGAGTGGTGGGGTGGGGGGAGGGTGGATGGGGGGGGGGGGGTGCTGTGATGGGGTTACAGGGGTGGAAAGTTGATTGATGAGTGGTGGGGTGGGGGGAGGGTGGATGGGGGGGGGGGTGCTGTGATGGGGTTACAGGGGTGGAAAGTTGATTGATGAGTGGTGGGGTGGGGGGAGGGTGGATGGGGGGGGGGGTGCTGTGATGGGGTTACAGGGGTGGAAAGTTGATTGATGAGTGGTGGGGTGGGGGGAGGGTGGATGGGGGGGGGGGTGCTGTGATGGGGTTACAGGGGTGGAAAGTTGATTGATGAGTGGTGGGGTGGGGGGAGGGTGGATGGGGGGGGGGTGCTGTGATGGGGTTACAGGGGTGGAAAGTTGATTGATGAGTGGTGGGGTGGGGGGAGGGTGGATGGGGGGGGGGGGGGTGCTGTGATGGGGTTACAGGGGTGGAAAGTTGATTGATGAGTGGTGGGGTGGGGGGAGGGTGGATGGGGGGGGGGGGGTGCTGTGATGGGGTTACAGGGGTGGAAAGTTGATTGATGAGTGGTGGGGTGGGGGGAGGGTGGATGGGGGGGGGGGGGGGTGCTGTGATGGGGTTACAGGGGTGGAAAGTTGATTGATGAGTGGTGGGGTGGGGGGAGGGTGGATGGGGGGGGGGGGGGGTGCTGTGATGGGGTTACAGGGGTGGAAAGTTGATTGATGAGTGGTGGGGTGGGGGGAGGGTGGATGGGGGGGGGGTGCTGTGATGGGGTTACAGGGGTGGAAAGTTGATTGATGAGTGGTGGGGTGGGGGGAGGGTGGATGGGGGGGGGGTGCTGTGATGGGGTTACAGGGGTGGATAGTTGATTGATGAGTGGTGGGGTGGGGGGAGGGTGGATGGGGGGGGGGGTGCTGTGATGGGGTTACAGGGGTGGAAAGTTGATTGATGAGTGGTGGGGTGGGGGGAGGGTGGATGGGGGGGGGGGGTGCTGTGATGGGGTTACAGGGGTGGAAAGTTGATTGATGAGTGGTGGGGTGGGGGGAGGGTGGATGGGGGGGGGGGGTGCTGTGATGGGGTTACAGGGGTGGAAAGTTGATTGATGAGTGGTGGGGTGGGGGGAGGGTGGATGGGGGGGGGGGTGCTGTGATGGGGTTACAGGGGTGGAAAGTTGATTGATGAGTGGTGGGGTGGGGGGAGGGTGGATGGGGGGGGGGGTGCTGTGATGGGGTTACAGGGGTGGAAAGTTGATTGATGAGTGGTGGGGTGGGGGGAGGGTGGATGGGGGGGGGGTGCTGTGATGGGGTTACAGGGGTGGATAGTTGATTGATGAGTGGTGGGGTGGGGGGGAGGGTGGATGGGGGGGGGGGTGCTGTGATGGGGTTACAGGGGTGGAAAGTTGATTGATGAGTGGTGGGGTGGGGGGAGGGGGCATGGGAATTTAAGGAGAGAGAGAGAGAGAGAGAGAGAGAGAGAGAGAAGAGGGCGGGGGTCCTCTTTCAGACATTGTGCATGAAACTACCCTGTATGTGATTTTATATGTTGCATGGCCTTGACAATGTTTGAGGATGACAATGGTAAGAAGACAGATTACAGGGGGAAGAAAGAGAGAGAGAGAGAGAGAGAGAGAGAGAGAGAGAGAGAGAGAGAGAGAGAGAAAGAGAGAGAGAGACAGAATAAAGAGATGAGAGAAGAAGAAAAAAAAGAAGAAAAGACAACAGAAAGGAGAAAAATGATGACGGAAGGAAAAAAAAAAAGAAGAGAGAGAGAACAAAAAAAAAAAAAAAAAAAAAAAAAAAAAAAAAAAAAATTGGGAAAGAGCCTTCCAAGGATGCTGAGACTATCCTGCTCATTTGCAGAAATTTTGCGCATCCACTGATTTCTCAACAACAACAACAACAAAAAAAAAAAAAAAAAAGAGGGCGGGGGTAGCCGGAGTTAATGCTGACATTTGTCAGTCGTCATCTGTGGAAGTAGGGGAGGAGAGGGAGACAGAGAGAGAGAGAGAGAGAGAGAGAGAAGCAGTGGAAGAGACGAACAGACAAAGAGACAGACGGACGGAAAGACAAACAGACAAAAGATGAAAGTAAGAGTAGTGATATAATGTGGAGTGATGGCCTACAGATAACGCGTCTGCCTAGGAAGCGAGAGAATCTGAGCGCGCTGGTTCAAATCACGGCGCAGCCGCCGATATTTTCTCCCCCTCCACTAGACCTTGAGTGGTGGTCTGGACGCTAGTCATTCGGATGAGAGGATAAACCGAGGTCCCGTGTGCAGCTTGTACTTAGCGCACGTAAAAGAACCCACGGCAACAAAAGGGTTGTTCCTGGCAAAATTCTGTAGAAAAAATCCACTTCGATAGGAAAAACAAATAAAACTGCACGCTGGAAAAAAATTCCAAAAAAAAAAAGAAAAAAAAGGGATGGCTCTGTAGTGTAGCGACGCGCTCTCCCTGGGGAGAGCAGCCTGAATTTCACACAGAGAAATCTGTTGTGACAAAAAGAGAAATACAAATACATAATGGGCCTGAGAAGGAGAGATGGAGAGATAAGCAGACAGACATATAAACAGACAGAGGAGGGAGGGAGGGAGGCATAGGAGGAGAGATACAGACATACCTATATAGGAACAGAGACATTAGACAGAAACAGGCAGAGACAGAGACAAGAGACAAAGAGAAGCAAGGACAGAGACAAGACAGAGAGAGGGGGACATAGAACAGAGAGAGACAGAAACAAGACAGAGAGAGTCAGAGACAGAGACAAGACAGAGAGAGACAGATACAGAGACAAGACAGAGAGAGTCAGAGACAGAGACAAGACAGAGAGAGACAGAGACAAGACAGAGAGAGACAGAGACAGAGACAAGGCAGAGAGAGACAGAGACAAGACAGAGAGAGGCAGAGACAGAGACAAGACAGAGAGAGAGACAGAGACAAGACAGAGAGAGACAGAGACAGAGACAAGGCAGAGAGAGAGACAGAGACAAGACAGAGAGAGTCAGAGACAGAGATAAGGACAGAGAGAGGCAGAGACAGAGACAAGACAGAGAGAGTCAGAGACAGAGACAAGGCAGAGAGAGTCAGAGACAGAGATAAGGACAGAGAGAGGCACAGACAGAGACAAGGGAGAGAGAGAGACAGAGACAAGACAGAGATAGGCACAGACAGAGACAAGGGAGAGAGAGAGGTAGAGACAAGAGACAGAGAGAGACAGAGACAAGAGACAGAGAGAGAAAGAGGCAGAGACAGAGACAAGGACAGCGAGCCATGGACAGAGAGGGAGAGGTGGTGGTGGTAAATGAAGGATGAACTCGCTTCAAATAAAAACTGATAACAGCACCAACTGTGCTCAGCATATCTATCTACCATGATCTCTCTGATCTTTCGAAATAAGCAACAGTCCCATAGAAATTCACTCCACTCTACATTTTCAACACTTTTCACATCCTGCCACATTAAAACAAGGACTCTGCAAAGAACACCTGTTACACTGAATAGGTTTCACCACGCAATTCTGAATCTAACCCTGATCTTTTTTTTCTTTGTCCATATTTATATCATATGGTTAGATTTTAATTAAAACAGCTTCCCCGATGTTTTGCAATTTCCAATGACTTACTAGTACATGTGTTGCCAGGGAGGGAGGGAGGGAGGAGGGGGGAGGAGGAAGAAGCTGGGCGACGGAGCGGTAGAGGGAACAGGAAGGGGTGTGTGTGGGTGGGGGGGTGCGGGGTGCGGGGGAGGGGTGGGGGGGTGGGGGATTGGAGGTGGTAGGGGAGGGACCAGATAGAGGCGAAGGAACAGGATAGGGGAGGGACTATGAAGGTCTACGGGGGGGAGGCGGGGGGAAGGGTGGGGGGCTGGGGGGGGGTGTGTAAAAGGCCTCATCAAGTGTGTGTGTGTGTGTGTGTGTGTGTGTTGGGTGTGTGTGTGTGTGTGTGTGTGTGTGTGTGTGTGTGTGTGTGTGTGTGTACGGAATGATAGCTGCAAAGATCAGAGCGGACTGTTCCATCGGCGCCGCCAACACAACGTCTGCTGAAAAGAGAAAATTCTTTTTCAACGAATTTTATTTCATCTTTCCAGAGTATTGTGATAAGCATAATCAAGAAGCAAATCATAGAAAGAAAGTCTTTAAGAAAAAAAAGAGAGAGAAGAAGGAAAAGGGGGTTGAGATGGAGGGAAAGAGAGCGTGAGGAAGAGGGGGAGAAAGTGATAGAGAGATAGACAGACAGAAAGACAAAGAGGACAGAGGGGGGAAAGAGGAGAGTCAAATGTGAAAAGATGACATGATAAAAGTGAGGAGAAAAGAAAAGACAAAGAGAAAACAACAACAACAAAACACACACACACACACACACACACACACACACACACACACACACACACACAAATAGGGAGGAGGGGGAATTGGAGAGAGAGAGAGAGAGAGAGGGGGGCACATTTCAAAAGCTATCAATTATGTCCTAAACATTATGGATAATAAACTACAGTCATAAACAATATCATTAATGAGTTACATATTTTACGTTCTTCGCGAAATGTTCACTGGGTCGATTTTCTTGAGTGCAGGCAGATTTGTTTTTTAACGCCATGAATTCTAATGGTATACGTCACTGTATTCCACACGCATACTCATAACAAATGAGACCTGGTTTAAACAGATCGACCCTTGGGGAGTGGTATAGTATGATCGTTTGTGTAGGACGGACTGGGTTCGAGGGGGTGGGGGGGAGCGGGGGGGGGGGGATCTGTGAAAGATTTTTTTTTTTTTTAAATTGATAAATGCCTTGTTATAGATAAGCTTCGATTTAACCCTTTCACCGCCAGTCGATTTAGAGTACAAAATTCTCTTGTGGTATAAACACAGAAAAGAACTAAAAATAGCTGGGGATTCCCTCTGCGATATATAGAAAATATGGCCTATCCTACCACCGAACGTTACGAGCAGTAGGT
>NC_134902.1:25662224-25664724 GCF_041734735.1 Babylonia areolata | reverse complement strand
GTCCCGTGTGCAGCATGTACTTAGCGCACATAGAAGAACCCACGGCAACAAAAGGGTTGTCCCTGGAAAAATTCTGTTGAAAAACCCACTGCCATAGAAAAAAACAAAAAACAAAAAACAAATAAAACTGCTCGCAGGAAAAAAAAATACAAAAAAATGGGTGGCGCTCTCAGTGTAGCGACGCGCTCTGCCTGGGGAGAGCAGCCCGAATTTCACACAGAGAAATCTGTTGTGACAAAAAATATAAATACAATACAGTTAGACAAAGGTATTATATGGCGGATGTGTATGCGTGTACTTCTGTTTCTGTGTGTGTGTGTGTGTATGTGTGTGTGTGTGTGTGTGTGTGTGTGAGAGAGAGAGAGAGAGAGAGAGAGAGAGAGAGAGAGAGAGAGAGAGATAGTTATATATGATATACCTATGTGTGTTTCTGTGTGTTTGAGAGAGAGAGAGAGAGAGAGAGAGAGAGAGAGAGAGAGAGAGAGAGAGAGAGAGAGAGAGAGAGAGAGAGAGTTATAGTTATATATGATATACCTATGCATGTTTCTCTGTGTTTGAAAGAGCGAGAGAGAGAGAGAGAGAGAGAGAGAGAGAGAGAGAGAGAGAGAGAGAGAGACTGAAGCCTGACTGACAAACAGGAAACTTAAGTTAAATGCTCAGCCAGCGGTTCCATGTTTACGCGGTGCTTACAGTTTGGTATCTGACCGAGGATAAGCGCCATCTCTCTCCCTCATATATATATATATATATATATATATATATATATATATATATATATATATAGTGTGTGTGTGTGTGTGTGTGTGTGTGTGTCCATCTTGTTTGTCAATGTATATATCTATGTATATATCTGGAACCCCTGCTTTCTCCATCCTGTATCATATATTTGGGTGCATTCTGTCTGTTTGTCTATCATCTATTTATCTATCTATCTGTATGTATATATGTATGTCTGTCTACCCATTTACATATCTATATGTCTATTCTCTCTTTCTATCTGTGGCCTCAAAGTCTGTGGAGAAGAAGAAGAACAACAACAACAACAACACCAACAACAACAAGATTAACAACAACAACAAGAATAACAAGATTAACAATAATAGCAACAACAACAACAAGAACAACAACAAGAAAAAGAACAACAACAACAACAACAGCCAAACATATCCCTCTGTCATGTATGTTAAAATGTATGTATGCAGCGTGTGTGTGTGTGTGTGTGTGTGTGTGTGTGTAGTCACATTTTGGTGTGTATGTAACATTGATATGATGTTTTATGTTAACAAAAGCGTTTTCGTAAAGCACCTAGAGCAGATTTCTGGATAGTGTGCTATATAAGTATCCATTATTATTATTATTATTATTATTATCTCTCTGTCCCTGTGTGTAGATAAATTCCTTCCTGTTGTTCGCAGGTGGTGATCAAGTCAGGCATGTCGGTGTTGCTGGATGTGTCCCCGCCAGGACTGGAGTCTCTGGAGATCCAGGCTGGGGGGAAGCTGGTGTGGGGCGACGTGGAGGGGCTGGTGCTGAAGACGGGACACATCGACCTGCACGGGAAACTCATCGTGGGCCAGGACACTCCGGACTGCAGGATGGAGAAGAAGGCCAAGATCCTTCTGACAGGTTAGGAAGTGCCTCCCTTGTGTGTACACTGTGCGGACAATGTCTAATAGATTTTAGATTTCACTTTCTGAGTGCCGTAGAACGTATAGCATACGTGATAGTGACGTCACTGATGACGTCGTCAGAAGAAGGGAAATAACTCTATACGACTGAAAAATCACAGAGTTTATCCAGAGCGGTATATCTCTAGATCATTTTCTCAGTTTTAGGCTTATTGGATTTTTTTTTTATGACTTGAAACATCACTTTTTACTGGTTTTTTTTTTTCCTCTGGCACTGAATGGGGTTTTAATCCTTTAGTAATAAAGTGTTTGAGTCTTGAGTGCTTTTTTCCGGAGTAGTAGTCTTAAGTGTTAAGTCATTTTTCACTGTTAATTGATATATGATGGGAGGAAAAGTGCACACATAAGAAACAGTTACGTCATGGTTCCAGTTACACGCGATCTCTAAATATTCTACGAGTAGTTCATCTGAAAAAAAAAAAGCAGGCTCTCTGATGACTTACACTCACTTAACATTTTACTTCATTGGATTAGAATTTCAATACTAAAATATCGAATATGTGCAGGCACAAAAGACAGCAACGTAAATACTCCCTCGTAAATGCTCAATTTTTACAGCTGAATTGGTGGCCATCCTTATGGCTTTAAATCATCTTGTTGATATACCAATCATAGTAAGTAATATCCTGTTTTGTGTTGATTCTCAATCTGTTTTAAAAAGTTTGCTCCTTTTTGAGAATAATCAAAGAGAAGATTTATTGTTTGAAATTAGGTATTTATTGCACTCCCTATTTGTGAAGGGTACAAATGCTGATTTTTGTTGGATACCATCCCACACTGGATTCCTTTATAACGACCAAGCAGACAGGGCT